>NW_025895322.1:0-1233 GCF_002878395.1 Capsicum annuum
TGTGTGTTTCCTTGTGTCTATGGTGAATGGTGAAGTGATTTGAAGGTAGAATTGTGAAAGTTATTCTTTCGAAGGATTTAAATGATATTTACATTATGAAAATTGATATTCTTGATGAACTGAAAGTGATTGACAAATTATATGATGACTCACATGTGTTATTGTACTTATTTCATCCTCTCATCATTCTTCGGGCTATGTGAGTCTTTCATACATCCTGCATATTTTTTATAAATATTTATGATGATGATATTTATACAACTGCATACACCCCCATATACTCGGTTCCTTTCCATGGTACTGACCCACATCTTCGGATGTGGGCTGTATTTTCTCGTAATATTGGTTCAGGTGATCAGTTCCAGGTTCGACAGTGATTCTTCGAGCACACTGTTCTACATCCTCTGTTGTGGTGAGTCCTCATGTTCCGAGGATGTGATGTCTGATGTTGGTTTCATAGAATTGTTTACATTTGATAAATGAGTATAAGTCAGTTGGGGCATATCTCAATGGCTCGCTGGTTTTATTGATTTTCTTAAAGGCTTGTCAGACTAGTATAGATGTTGGGAGTTGACTAATAAATCATATTTTGTTATCTTTCTAAAATTCTTTTATTCTTAGATGGTGATTACTCTGTTGATATTTGAGGGTTATTTATGGAAACCTCATTGATTTGTGTTGAACTAAATGAAAATGGCTCAAAGGGTTAGCTTGGGGATACTCGTAGCCTCAAACACCATGTCATGCTCCGGGACCCATTTTTTGGGGCGTTACAGAAATAAAAGAAGATATGGAAAAAGCAGACATAATATTAGGAATAAAATGGTTAGAACAAGTGAAACCCTCGTAAGGTAGAAAAAATTAATACAATTATACAGTGAAGATCCATTAAAAGGATGGGAAAAACATAAAACTACTGTTAAAATTGAGCTAATAAAAACTACTGTTAAAATTGAGCTAATAGATAAAAATAGCATAATAACTCAGAAACCATTAACATATAACTTTGATGATTTAAAAGAATTTAAAATGCATATAGATGAATTATTATAAAAACAATACATACAAAAAAGTAATAGTAAACACAATAGTCCAACATTTATAGTAAATAAACATAGTGAACAAAAAAGAGGAAAAGTCAAATGGTTATTGATTATAAAAACCTAAATGCAAAAACTATGACATATAATTATCCAATACCAAATAAAATATTAAAAATAAGACAAATACAAG
>NW_025895323.1:0-1061 GCF_002878395.1 Capsicum annuum
ACCACTTGCCTTTGATTGAGTTTGCATAGAATAATAGCTATCATTCTAGTATTCAGATGGCTCTATTCAAAGTTCTCTATGGTAGGAGATATAGATCTACAATAGGTTGGTTTGAAGTTAGTGAGGCCTCAATCATAGGTCCTGACTTAGTATTCGACGCCTTAGAGAAAGTTTAGTTGATCAGAGAGAGACTCCAGGCTGCTCAGAGCTGATAGAAGTCCTATGCAGATGTTTGTAAAAAGGATCTCAAGTTCGAGGACAATGACTATGTCTATCTTAAGATCTTTCCCATGAAAGGAGTAAAGATGTTCGGCAAGAAAGGAAAACTTAGTCCCCGGTATGTTGGTCCCTTCAGAATTATTTATCGCTTCGGCAAAGTAGCTTATGAGCTAGAGTTTTCTTTAGATCTAGCCTCAGTCCATCCATTCTTCCATATCTCTTTGCTGAAGATGTGCATAGGTGACCCAACAATTGTTGTCCCAATTCAAAGCATCGACATTCAGAACAACCTCTCCTATGAAGAGATTCCAGTCGAAATCTTAGTTTATCAAACTCATAGATTGAGGAACAAAGAAGTCCCTATCGTCAAGGTTCTTTGGCGAAATCAGTCTCATGAGGGAGCTACTTGGGAAGTAGAAGCAGATATGCGTACCAAGTATCCTCACCTCTTCCCCGCCAATTCAGATCAAGCTCAAGGTAATAGTTCTCCTTAATCTTATTCATTTCACATTCATGTTTCCAGTATAAACTTGGTACCCATTAACCGTTTCATACTAAGTCATGCATTCATGTGTCAGTTGTCCGTGCATCAGATATGCACGAGTTCAGTATGTTTTGCATGTGAGTCATGAGATCAAGTTGCAGTTCTTCATGTTCAGTTTAGGTCCTATTGTCTTGTATCCCTTCTCAGTAAATTCTCATTTGAGGATGAATGTTCCCAAGAGGGAGATATTATAATACCCTACATATTTCTAAGCTACAAAATGAATAAGTATTCCTATGTATGAAATCTCTTATCCTGTGATTCATACTTGATTACATGACTTACAATGAATATCCTA
>NW_025895324.1:0-2047 GCF_002878395.1 Capsicum annuum
AACCGAAGCTCAAAGTCTCAAAAATAGAAGAAACATATGAAAATGGGTTTTTATAACAACCTAGTTATAACTGCTAAAGTAGTCAAATGACAGCTTCAGCGGTCAAATGATTGCTTCAGCAGTCATTGCTTAAGTGACGGGTTGACCACTTAAGTGGACCAGGCCAGCTGTGTGAGGCCTCTTAAGTGGTCACCCACAACTAAAGCGGTTAAGTGTTCGGTTTAGCGGTGGTTGATAGGTCAACGTGTATGCTAAAATGGTGCATGGTCCACTAAAGTGGTTACCGCTTAACCGGCCCTTTGGCCGCTTAAGCAGCTGCATCGGCAACTTTACAAAGTTGCAAAGTTGCCAATCAACCCCTCGGGATTTGTTTAGAATTCCCATGAAGGAAAACAAAATATGCTACAAGGAAAAATTCAACGTTTCGAACTCATTGGCAATATTAGATTTTTGAAAAGAGGTTGTTTTCACAAAAATGACCCTCGAGACTCAATTTCACTAATTCACAAACCAAGGGTTCAAATAAGATCCAAAAGACAAAGAATCGAACCAACTACGCTACCAACCCAAAATTGACATTTTGGGTTTGCTAGCGCTATCCGTTTTTCCATTCGACATACAAAATAACAAATGTTGACTGAAGTTAACTATGAGGCCTTTCCAGCCTCTAAAAATCACAAACTCGTACAAATCATTCTGAATCAAATCGAGAACCATGCCAACCATCCCTACACCCCAAAAAAACACATCACAACCATGGGAAGGGGTAAAATGGTCAAAACACAAAAAAGTGGAAGGTTCATAAAATCAAGTCACTACAATATCTACGACTAAGAAGCTAGTTTGTCCTCAAACTAAAGGTAAGAGAATACCTAAATCGGCAAAAATTTAGGGATAACAGTGATGCATGTCGGACCGACCTCCCAAGTGTCCTCATCTATAGAACAGTGTCTCTATTTAACCTTGACCACAAGAATATCTTTAGAATGCAATTGTCTAAAATCCAAGGCTAAAATGTAGACCAACTCCTCAACAAAGGACAACCTCTTATCTAACTACATTGTGTCCTAATGAATGACATAAAACTCATCCAGGATATAACATCATAGAATGGATACATGAAAACCTGGATGAATGGCTGAAAAATCTGGGGGCGATGGTAACTCGTAAGTTACTTCCCCAATAGTCTAAAGAATATAAAATGGCCTGATATACCTGGGGAAAAGGTTGACCCTCTTCCCAAATCTTATCACGCCCTTTATGGGCTACACACAAAGGAAGACTCGATCCCCAACACTAAACCTCAAGGCATGAAGTCTACCATCTGCATAGCACTTCTTCCTACTCTGAGTCTCTCAAAGTCTATCTTGAATGACCCAAATTCTATCTAAAGACTCGTGAAACAAGTCCACACCTCAAGGTCAAATATCAAAAGTTTCAAACCAACCAGCTGAAGATCAACAATGTCTACCATATAATGCCTCAAAAGGTGTCATCTCAATACTGGAATGGTAGCTATTATTATACGCAAACTCTGCCAAGGCTAAATGTTGTTCCTACTAACCTCAAAAGTCCATAACACAAGTACAGAGCATATCCAGCAAAACCTGAATAGTCCGCTCTGACTAACCATCAGTTGGGGGGTGAAAAGTTATGCTAAGATCAACCTAAGTACCAAACTCCTCCTGAAAGGTCCTTTAAAATTTAGAAGTGAAAAATGAACCTCTATATGAGATAATAAATACTAGTACACAATAGAGATGAACTATCTTACAAATATAGATATGGTCTAACATCATAGCACTGAAGGAATCCATAATAGGGATGAAATAAAAAAATTTGGTTAATCAATCCATGATGACCTAGATAATTCTAGAACCACAATAAATAAAAGAAAACCTAGTCACAAAGTCCATAGTTATATGTTCCCACTTCTACTAGGGAATGGATAACCTCTGAAGCAAACCACCAGGTTTCAAATGCTTGGCCTTTACCTACTAACAACATAGGCAATAAGATATAAAATCTGCTACATTATTCCTCAACC
>NW_025895325.1:0-1879 GCF_002878395.1 Capsicum annuum
ATACCATGAGCAAATCATTTAGTCAGTAATATGGTTAGTTGTGAGTCCAATTAAGCTTAGCTCAGTCTTTTTTCAGTTCCAGTATCAGTTTATACATTAATAATTACCTTAGAATTCGTATGTACTGTTATTTTCAAAATACCATGATCTGAGCTTATCAGTTATTAGTTATCAGTTCATGCACCAGTTAGTATTTCAGAGTCTTTCAGTTGGGAGTAAGATTTAGCACCGAGTGAATGCACGGGTGGCAATTTCCCCATCAGTTAGGCAGAGTCATTAGCAGCATTCCCTGTATTGTAGAACTAAGTGGCCATTGTAAGATACGAGGAGTCACCCGTTATTTTAGTCTTGACTACCTCTCAGGGTCACCCGTCAGTTTAGGCTTAACACCCTGGTTCTTTGGGACATCAAACTAGTGAATCCACACAACCAGTGTTAGTACTCGTGGCATGGTACTAACACCCTTCCAACTGGGTTTACAGGTTGGACCCCAATTAGCTCAGATTGAGGCATATCAGTTAGATGATACCTCCCACAGTCTCAGTACAGTATTCAGTGTATTTTTAGTTCAGGTTTGCTTGACTAAGTGTACAGACTTTTAGATATTCAGTTTTACAGCTTTCAGTCTTCCAAATTACAGATTTCCTCAGTAACAAATATATGCTTAGTCTTGCATTCTTAGATATTATAGTTTTCGTGCATTAATGTTTAGTTATCTCATATTGTTCAGATATTCCTTACCTTATATGCATAGTACTCTACAATTTCAGTCCAGTTGTTCAGACTAATACAGTTCAGTCTTATATGACTAGTATTCAACTATCAGTTATTTAGTTAATCAGATAAGCTTAATATATTTTATGTTTGGTTTTGTATGTTTATGCGTTCGTGCTCAGTATAATTGTATGTTCAGATCCTTGAGTTATGTCAGTCTCCATCACATAGTTTTAGAACCAGTATTCATACAGTACCCATGTTTTACTGTTTTCGAGCTCTAGTTCTACTTATATTATAAAAGTAAATTTTTAAGAATCTAAGTGTAGTCATTCACAATCTTACCAGATTATGTTTGTTGCTAATGCTCTTAAGATCATTCAGCTTTCAGTTTATTCCAGCCTATTGGTGAGTCTACTCACACTTAGCATACATGCTTTGATAATTCATTTATATAATCAGTTTTACTTAGTGCATTTACTCCCGCATACTCAGTACATTCCAGAAGTACTGATCCATATATACGTCTATGTGCTGCATTGTCGCATAATGTTGGTACGAGTTATAGCCTACGCATCATAATCAGACACTTGCAGTTCCATCCAATAGGTGATGAGTTCTCCTATTTCGGGGACTTTAGTCAAATGTTGTTCATGTACTTTACTTTAATACTCATATGTATTGATTAATGGTAACTGGGATCATGTCCTAGCTATCTATAGTCAGTATAGTAGAGGCTTCACAGATGTCAGTCAGAGTCAGTCATGTAATTTCAGTTTCTTCCTCCAGATTTATAAGTTTGTAAAACTTTGTCAATTACATACTATTTTAGATTTTCAGTATGATTATGTTTCCTCACAGCAGAACTTGTTATTTAATGTATTATAATCCAGTTGCTTAATAGTATGCCAGTTCATAGGATAGTTTGGGATCACTTGTGGTTCCTAACACCGTGTGGCATCCAGTGTGTACTCCTGGGGCATTACAAATAACTTAACCCGTAGGAGTGTAGCCTTTACATCGAGAACCACCAACCCTGACTATCCAATAGGAAAATAATTAACTATCAAAAAAATAATATATACGTCCATCAATAACCCATAAGTTCACCTAATAATTTATTCCAACACTATTCACTTATGCTCGAAACTAATATTTTCCTTAA
>NW_025895326.1:0-1751 GCF_002878395.1 Capsicum annuum
GCAAAATCGAACACTAAAACTTGATGGATTCAAAAACTCTTAGCTTGTATTACCTTAAGTGACTCATATGAACATGCTTAATGCATCATAAGCTATCCTATCAGTAGGATATTCATTGTAAGTCATGTACTAAAGTATGAATCATTGGATAGGAGATTTCATACGTAGGAATACTTATTCACTTCCTAGATTAGAGACATGCGGGGTATTATAATATCTCCCCCTTGGGAACATTCATCCTCGAATGAGAATTTACTGAGAAGGGATACAAGACAATAGAACCTGAACTGAACATGAAGAACTAAAACTTAATCTCTTGACTGACATGCTAAACATACTGAACTCTTGCATATCTGATGTACGGACAACTGACACATGAATGCATGACTGAGTATGAAATGGTTAATAGGTACCAAGTTTATACTGGAAATATGAACGTGAAACTGAATAAGCTTAAGAAGAACTGTTACCTTGAGCTTTATCTGAATTGGCGGGGAAGAGGTGAGAATACTTGGTACGCATATCTACTTCTGCTTCCCAAGTAGATCCCTCATGAGACTGATTTCGCCAAAGAACCTTGACTAGAGGGACTTCTTTGTTCCTCAATCTACGAGTCTGATAATCTATGATTTTGACTGGAATCTCTTCATAGGAGAAGCTGTTCTGAATGTCGATGCTCTGAATAGGGACAACAACTGCTGGGTCACCTTTTTATTTCTTTAGCAAAGAGACATGGAAGACTGTATGGACTGAGGCTAGATCTGAAGACAACTCAAGCTCATAAGCTACCTTGACAAAGCGACAAAGAATTCTGAAGGGACCGACATATCAGGGACTGAGTTTCCTTTTCTTGGCGAACCTCTTCAATCCCTTCATGGGAGAGATCTTAAGATAGACATAGTCATTGACCTCAAACTCAAGATCCTTTCCACAAATATCTGCATAGGACTTCTGTTGGCTCTGAGCAGCCCAGAGTCTCTCTCTGATCAACTGAACTTTCTCTAAGGCATCGAATACTAAGTCAGGACCAATGATTGAGGCCTCACTAAGTTTAAACCAACCAATCAGAGATCTATATCTCCTACCATAGAGAGCTTCCAATGGAGCCATCTGAATACTAGAATAATAGTTATTGTTGTCTGTAAACTCAATCAAAGGCAAGTGGTCATCCCATCTTTCCTTGAAGCCAATTGCACACGCCCTTAGCATATATTCAAGAGTCTAAATGGTCCTCTCTGCTTGACCATCTTTCTGAGGATGTAATGTTGTGCTAAGATGGACTTGGGTACCGAGACCCTTTTGGAATGCTTTCCAAAAGTGAGAAGTGAACTGGGTACCTCTGTCTGAGATGATAGATAGTGGAACACCGTGTAACCTGACTAACTCCTTAATATAGAGTTTGGCATGATTCTTGGAGAAATAAGAAGTAAGAACAGGAAGGGAATGAGTTGACTTGGTCATTCTATCTATAATGACCCAGACTGAATCATGCTGATGACGAGTTCTAGGAAAACCCGTCACGATGTCCATGTTAACTTCTTCCCACTTCCAAGTAGGAATGGTGAAATCTTGCATGGAACCACTAGGTTTCTGATGATCTATCTTAATCTGTTGACATGTAAGCACTTAGTGGCCCACTCCACCAATAGATCTCCCGCATGTCACGGTACATCTTAGTGGCCCCTGGATGAATAGAATATCGTGCACCATGCGTTTCTGCAAGTATTTGCTGCCTCAATTCATCTACACCT
>NW_025895327.1:0-4458 GCF_002878395.1 Capsicum annuum
AGGACCAGGTTCTTCAACGTGTTTCTTCAGTGATTGATTAGCACTTCGTGAAGTCAATCTGTCGATTGAGCTTTTCTGCTTTTTAAGTGCGTGAATTATTCTGGCTGCTGCGTCTTCTATTTAAGCACAGTTCTCCAACGAGTCATTTTTTATTTCAAACTCCTCTTCTAATCAAAACTCTCATCGCATAGAGTTTTACTTTAAGTGAGACTCCTTTTTCAATTCCAACTCTTGTCTCCTTGGTGTTGTAGTCAAATTCCAATTCTTTAAATCAGGACATTAATTTATCAAAATCTTTTTCCTCCCACACATAGGACTCTTAAGGATATGCTTAGAAGTGAAACTCCTTTTTCACATAGGCTCCTTTTTTAACTCAACTTGTTTTCCCTTATCATCAAGTGTTTGAATCAAATTCAACTTGTTTCATTCATATTGTCATTCATCAAAACTTCAAGGTTCTAACAAATTCCCCCTTTTTGATGATGACAAACCTTGTGTCTTTGTGCATTCAAACATCTTCACCTGTTGGCACTAAAGTTTAAAACACTAGAATGAAACAAGTTAGTCAATGGGTTATAAACACTGCATAAACACTGCATAACCCTCTTATCTTTCCCCTTTTGGCATCATCAAAAACCATTTCAATGCAATAATATACTAGCCAAAGTGATTTGTTATGCTATTCATGGCCACTGGGGCGATCACCAAAACAATCAGACAAAGACTTTAGCCAACATAGTAATGTATTAAAGAGAGAAAAAATATGAGTCAATTTAGCAAATATAACCATTCCATTTAACTGTAAGAGCATGTTCCTTATTAAACCTAAGCTAGTACTGAACAAAGCAAAATAATTAAGCATTAAAAAAATATGGTATAAAAGTGGGACATGACTAAGGATACAAATAATGAGGAGCTGATGAGGAAGGTGGGACAGGTGATATCAACTGTGTCAATTGATGAATGAATTCAACATTTTCATCCCTTTATCAATCAAGGTTAAGCTTCAAAGTCATGATCCTAGCCTTAAAGACCTCTTATTCAACTTCATGACTGTCTTATGCAGCTACTAGTTCAGATTTTTTTTCTCAAATGAGTCTTAGCCCTCCTTATTGAAACGGGTAGAGCAACATGATTTATCTATTCAAGAACATCATTTTTTTTATAAGTCAAACCTGATTTAGGACTGAGAAACCCCAAAAAAATTACCAATTAGGAACTAAAAGGGAAAGCATGGCCCTTTTTATTCTTCAGAAACATATGCTGCATGTGATTGATGATCAAGCTTGGAAAATCCATGGTACACAACTGATATTTTGGTTGAGAAAGAAGAAGGAATTTCTGGTATAGGATTAACACATTTGTGCATACCCATTTGGAGTGAATCAAAGAAAGTTTGGTCAACAATTCATTAGCTTTATTAGACAATGAGAGGATGAAGTGTGTGGAATTGAACAAGTGTGCTCAACTGTTTCAACTTAGACAGCCTATGCTTATGTCAGTGTAGAACATACCTGATAAGAAGAACTTTGTGGTCATAATTGCTTGCTTGTACCTATTTTTCTGCACAATCTAATACAAAATTAGGTTAAAAAGTCAAAAATCTGGAATTGGAACACACAAGTAAATGTGCAAGACTGAATAGAATAACTTTTTAGCTAATAAGATTAAAAAGAAAAATGATTATTTTAGTCAATCATTGAAGGGAGTTCATGCAATTTTAATCATCCCCAAGTCTAACCTATTCCTTTCAAAATGTTCTATACTTAGTGCATTTGGTGCTTCTCCAGTCAATTAAGTAACCCACATAGTCAACATTTTTATAGCCCTCAAGAGTGAAATTACTTTCATTTGAATACCATAGTCTTAAGCCATTAATTTCGATGAGATATCTCAAGATTCTTGTGATAACACCAATTCTTATAAATTACCAACAAAATTATCATCAGCTTGTGTTGGTGTTATTGATGCATCAATTTCTTGATTTGTTGTTCTCCCTGTCAATATGTCCTCAATCTGTACAACAGTTGAACCAGGTGGTACAACATGTTCCCCCTGTCAATATACCCTCAGTCTGTACAACAGTTGAACCAGGTGGTACAACATGTTCCTGTGCATGTACATCAGTTTCACAGTCATTCTCTTTTTTCATTTTTTTTAAACCTCCCTTGCTTCCCCCTTACACGAGCACTACAAATCTAGCCATATTTCAAATGATCCATTCCCCCTTTAAATGTGGTGAGTGAAAGAAACTTTATTTTCTTCTAGTCTTATGCCTTGAGCAAGCCTTATCCATGTACAAATTTTGCTTGCCTCCTTTCACTCTCACCTGTAAAACAAATTAGGGGTTAAATTTAGGCACCCAGACAAGCTTGGGTCCTTTCTTATGAGTAAATGGATGAATCAGATTTCTTCTAGCCCATGCAGGCAACAGGTTACGTGACCTGTTTCTCTGACCAGGTTTACTTATCCTTTTCTTGGTCTAAGATAGTTTATTTGCCAGATTTAGACTGCTAGATCTGCTTTTGGAAGCAACTGAACATTTAGTGGTTAGATGTCCAAGGTTACGACAAATATAACATAAATCTTTAGGAACATCAAAATTTTTGTAGAATCCTAATCCTGCCTTTTCACTGTAATTTCTTTCCCCCAATTTGTGAACAATTCTTGAGGAGTTTGTCCACCTATTTTCCCTTTCAAGATCAAGTTTTAGTTTAGAAACTTCTTGACTCAACTTATTCATTTTTTCAGTTAGATCATGACATTCTTGTTTGTATCTAACTAGCTCAAGTTCAGCATTTTCTTGACTTTACTCATGGCCTTTTTTCCCTTTTCAGAGAGTGTCAATTTTAGAACTTCATACTTAAGATCATTGTTTGAAGAATCAAGTTGCTCAACCTATTTCTTGAGAGTGCAGTTTTCCTGTTCGACAATGTTCTTGCAAGCTTCTAAATCAATAAAATCAAATTTGATGCTTGCAAGACTATTGAACAGCTCATCCCTATCAGAAGTTGATTCTGGGAAGTCATCAATTAGTGCACTCATCAATGAAATAAGTTTTGTTTTAGAAAACAAATGCAACTTTTCTTTAAGTTCAAGTATACTTACCTCAGAAGCATCATCTTCTTCCTCCAAGTCTGAATCTCCAAGAGCCATGAGTGCTACTTCATCAACTTCATCATCATCTGAGTCAAATCCTCAAGCTGCTACTATTGCATATTCTTCCCTCTTTTTGATTTTTTCTTTCAATTCCTTTTCAGCCCTTTTCTTTCTCTATTCTATTTCCCAGACAGGACAATCCTTGATATGATGATCAGTCTTAACACACTTGTAACATCTATTTAGATTGTCATTTGACCATTTTTTACTACCTGTTCCCTTCTTCTTTTTGAAGAATTTGCTGAAGTTCTTAGCTATAAAGGCAACTTTTTCTTTATCAAGTTCAATTTCTTCATCACTGTAAGATGCCTTTAGAGCTAAGGTATCCTCTGGGGATTCTAGCACTTTAGTTCCATCAATTTTTATTTCATAAGTTCTTAAATTCCCCACTAATTCATCCAGGGTCACGCCTGCAAGATCCTTATTTGCTTCCCTGATCGCAGTCACCTTAACATTCCACTTTGATTTTGGTAATACCCTCAATACCTTCTCGACTTGTTCTTCTTCAGAAATAGTTTTTCCTAAGGAGGTCAGGTCATTTGTTAAGGCAGTAAGCCTTGTTATCATCTCATGCAAGGTTTCATTCTCCTTCATCTTAAATGACTCATACTCAGTGAAGAGAAGAGAAATTCTGAATTTTCTTACTTGAGATGTGTCTTCATGAGCAT
This sequence comes from Capsicum annuum, assembly GCF_002878395.1. NCBI lineage: Eukaryota > Viridiplantae > Streptophyta > Magnoliopsida > Solanales > Solanaceae > Capsicum > Capsicum annuum. Next base: position 3,828 of record NW_025895327.1, read on the forward strand.
TTACTAGAGCATCCCAAATTTTCTTAGCAGTGGTGCATGTTGATACCCTGTTGCATTCAGCAGGTCCTAATCCACAGACCAAAATGTTTTTGACTTAGCATTTTTCTTTAATGCCAATAAGTCACGAGGAGTGAATTCACTTCTTACTTTCTTGACCTGTTCCCATCTTCTAACTTTATTGGAATAGTAGGACCATCAGTGATCCTATCCCATAACTCGTAGTCTTCCCCTTGAATAAATGTTTCCATCCTGGCTTTCCACCAAATGAAGTGAGAACCATCAAAGAGTGGAGGTCTAATAGTGGATTGACCTTCACTATGACTGGTAGGTGGTGCGGAATTCATCATATTGATCTTTGTCTGAGGTGCTAGCCCTTTTTAAGACAACCTCGCTCTGATACCACTTGTTAAGAATTCGTACCCTACTGATTTTCTTATTTTCGCCTAACTTTTGCTTATCGATGGAACGTGTTGCCTGACGTGTTCCACTGACGTGTTTCAAGGAAGCAGTAAATAGAAAGTAAAGAACAAAATAATTTTTACGTGGAAAACACTCGGCTCAAAAGGTGTAAAGAACCACAACCCGCACCTCTACAGGATTTAACCTCAACTTCACTAAAAAACTCTGAGCC
>NW_025895328.1:0-3464 GCF_002878395.1 Capsicum annuum
CTGCCTTGTTCCATAAATACAAATTGGTGAGGCCTAGTCCTCCAGCTGAATAGGGGGTGCATACTATGTCCCAAGCCACTAGGTATTTCTTGGTAATATTGCCTTCTCCTGACCATAAGTAACTGCGGCACAAGCTATCAATGATTTCAACACCTTAGCAGGGATTAAAAATAATTGAGCCCAGTACGATTGGACCCTAAATAACACTGTTTGTACAACTTGCGTACGACCTGCATATGAGAGTTTCTTGGCAGTCCAAGATGATATTTTTGTCATAATTTTCTCTACTAGAAGGAAAAATTGACCAATCGATAGCTTCTTGGTGGGTAAAGGAATTCTGAGATATTTAAAGGGCAAGTCTCTTTCTGTGTAGCCAAGTTGCTGCTTGATGATTTGTTTTGTTGTGTTCGTGACCCCCCCCCACAATAGATATAGCTCTTGTTCAGGTTTGCTTGCAGACCAGATGCTAAGGAGAATTTGGTAAAGCATTCTTGAATTGCAGTTATAGAACTCAGACCACCTCTAGAAAATATCAGTAAGTCATCTGCAAAGCTGAGGTGGGTAGTATCTAACTTACTGTATCTGGGATGATATTTGAAAGTTTTATCTATTTGTAGAGTCTTTAGGGTTCTACTGAGATATTCCATTGCGATAGCAAATAGAAAGGGGGACAGGGGATCCCCCTATCTAAGATCTTTGGCCACTTCAAAAGGAGTTGTTTTGACACCATTTACCACAATTTCATAAGTAAAAGTCTTCACATATGCCATCACCCAATTTGTAAACATATTAGGAAATCCCATAGCCTGGATGACTTTTTCCAGGTATGGCCACTCAATCGAATCGTAAGCTTTTTGGAGATCAACCTTGAGCATGATCCTAGGAGAAATATTCTTCCGGTGGTAAGCTTTCACCAACTCATGTGCCATAATAATATTATCAGATATTTTCTTTCCTGGGACAAATCCTACTTGAGTGTTGCATATTATAGAGTCCAGCACTGCATGAAGTCTATTTGCTAGGATCTTAGCAATGAGTTTGTACATTGTAGAGCAACAAACAATTGGTCTAAATTCCTTTACATTCTTAGGACTGGACACTTTAGGGACAAGAGTGATCAGAGTGTAGTTAATGGGTTTATAGAGTGTACCAGTATCGAAGAATTGTTTAACTGTATTGATAATATCAGTCTTTATAATCTGCCAGGAGTGTTTGAAGAAATGGCCATTGTACCCATCTACCCCTGGAGCTTTGTCCTTCCCTATAGTATTCAACCCTGCAACAATATCCTCATCAGAAACATCAATAAACAAAGACATTCGTTGTGGTCTAGTTAGTGTAGGTCGTAGCTTTATTATATGATAGTCCACTACTGGTAAAGTTGCAGCAGCTGATCCCATTAGACTTTTGTAAAAGCTGACAAACTCCTCTTGAATATCAGCAGGATCACACAGTTATCGACCAGTCAATGCGGTTAAATTTATTATTTGCTTTCTGTTGATTCTTTCCTTGATCATGGCATAAAATTATATATTGGTAGCATCCCCTAATTTTATCCAATGGGCTTGGGACTTTTTCTTTAGAGCGCTCTCCTCAATGAGAGACCATTTCTCCAGATTTATCAGTAATTCTTTCTTTTGCTTAATCAACTCATCATTTGCTGCCTTAGCCAGTTGCTATTGTAGCATTTGTAGGTCGGCCCTGGCCTCTTCAATTTTATGCATAATAAATTTGAATTCACTATTGTTCAGCTTTCTCAGTAGCGGTTGCAAAGCATGTAACTTCAGCCACACATTTTTCATAGCACACTTATCATACCTCTTCCCTCATACAGCAGACACAGTGTTTGAGTAGGAATCATGCTCAGTCCACACGTTGAAGAATTTAAAAGAAGCAAGAACTTTTACCTGGAGATTCTGAATAGGTATGATCATAGGGAAATGGTCAGAGATAAAAGGGCATCTATATTCAGTACTGATGTGACCCCAGTGCATCATCCATTCAGAATTGCCAAAGGCTCGATCAATTCTGCTAGAGATCCTGTCAGTTCTATACTATTTATTTATCCAGGTGTAATAGTCGCCTTTCCAGGGTAGTTCATATATTCCTATATTTCTCACACAGTCTGCAAATTCTTGAGTGTCTGCAGGTGTAACTGGTGCTCCGGCTTGCCTATTTTGTGGGCTTAGTAGGGCATTAAAATCTCCTGCTATCAGCCAAGGTTGATTTGCCCCTGGTGCCATGTGTTCCAGTTCATCCCAAAGGGTTCTTCTTAATTCCATAGTGTTAAACCCATATATGACCGTAATCAAGAATTGATGCCCCTTTTTTTTGTTCTGCACTAGTCAGTGAACAAGCTGAGCAGATGTCTTTAGCTTTTCCACATCATAATAGTTTTGGTCCCAGATCAGCCAAATCCTCCCATTGCTTGCGTCTGAGTAATTATGCAGTATTCCCCAGCTTAGTGCAATACAATTAGCAATACGATGCATGTTATTTCCTTTTACTCTAGTTTCTATGAGCCCAGCAAGTCTAATGTGATGAGCCTTCATAAATTTATTCAACTCTTTTTGTTTGTATCTCTTATTCCCCCCTCTAATATTCCAAATTATGAAACTCATTTAGCATGTGTTGGGGATTCCTCCTCTATCCGTAGGTAAGGATGCCAATTTTCTCCTACTTAGAATTTCAAATGCATCCCTTATGGGTATGGCTGCCAGTATAGGAAAATTTTCCAAATTAAATGTAGGACTTGGCCATACTGCATTAAGTCTCAAACCATACCGTTCCCTCTCAGTCGATTTAGGCTCTTTGTTAATTGTTTGCTCATGTTGCTCAGCTATCTGTGTATGACTTTGTAGTGCATCTGCTGAATCCTTCGCTACAGGTATCTGTTTTATATTTTGGCGTTGTGGTTGCAGGGGTACTTTGTAGTGCCATTCTTGTATTATCCTCGGACGCCTTCTTCTTTGAGGAGGTTCATCTGGTGCTTTCTTAGCTTCTGGAGGTGGACATACATGCCCAATCTTTTGGCATTTCTCACAAAATTGGGGTCTCCATTCCAATTCTACTTGCTGTATTATTATTATTTTTGTTGTTTTGAATATTGAAGAAGTTAAGAAATTAGAATTCAATTCCAATACAAATTCTATTTATATTTAAATTCAAATATCATATCATATAATTTCTCATGAGAAAATCAATATATTATTCTATCCTTATCCTTAGATTTTTTCAAATAAAATTCATACTTATCCTGTAATCTATAAACATGTTATTGTTATCTTATTATTATTAAAACTACTACTTACTAGAACAACGTATTACTACTGCTAATACTAAAATTTATTTATTTATTATTATTATTATTATTATTTATTTAATATAATTCAATTTATAATATTATTATTATTATTATTATTATTATTATTATTATTATTATTATTATTATTATTATTATTATT
>NW_025895329.1:0-1295 GCF_002878395.1 Capsicum annuum
ATTACAAAATGAAATATAAAATTCCTCGTGTAAAAAACATGACAAAATTATTTTATTAGCAAATAACTTTTTTTTGGTCCAAGATAATAATATTTTTATCTTTGAAAATTCTAAAATTGGACAATTCAATAAGTGGATTAGAATATCCTAATGATTGTGCTATAACTTGGTTTGTTTAACATATTAATATTTAAAATGTGGAATAAACAAAAAAGTATAAAGGTGAAGGAACGAAATTATGTCAAAAAATTAAAAATAGACCAATTGTATAACTTTTTCCTTTTCATAACCTTTTAATTTTTTTCTTTCTTTTTCCCACCAGGTATTCGGTATCTGCATTAGAGTCTCACTTAATTCAGATCGCGAACGACAGAGCCATTCTGGGGTGATATCTCAAGCTCGAGACCTCTAATTAAGTGTGAAACAGTCTCAACGTTACATCAGAACCCATGTTGGTTATTTTTTACTTTCAAAATCACATGAAATAGCAAATTATGAAAATCACTTTGTGAATTTGCTATTCAAGACGCAAAAAATATACACTATTTTTAAAAATTGTTTTTAGTAGATATACGAAAATCTCAACAATCTTAGTAATCCTTAATTTAATAATAATTATGAAGCTAAAAAAGTACTCTTCTATTTAACATGATTTTTGATAATTCGGCATTAAATTACTCTCTAATAAGAGGGGAAGGGCAGGAGAAGCAGACATCTCTCCGTCAACCTGCTTCTCCAGCTGCTTGCTCCATGATTTTATTATATCACCTCTAATTAATTATTATAGGTCATTTATGTATTAAAAAATTAATAATATTTAATAAAAAAGTAAAATAAACATTTATAATGTGTTTGCTTCAGCTGCTTCAATCGTAGATTCATCAAATATCGCTCTAAATTAATTATTATGTGTCATCTACGTATTAAAAAATAATAATATTTGATCGAAAAGGTAAAAAATAATATGAAAAGATAAATTAACTATTGATATTTTAAATGAACTTAACGGCTTATATGAGGTCCACTTAAAAAAAAATTACAAATAATTTTTATAGTAATTTTGCTACATCACTTTTAATTAGTACTTGATTTTATTATATCACCAAAAATTAATTATTATATGTTATTCACATATTAAAAATTAATAATATTTAATAAAAAGGTAAAATAGACATTTATGACATTTCTGCTTCAACTGTTTCAATTATCTCCGGCAATATGTCTGCTTCTCCTGCTTATTTCATAAGCTGCTTCCTCTGTGATTTTATTATGCCATCTCTAATTAATTATTATAA
>NW_025895330.1:0-1545 GCF_002878395.1 Capsicum annuum
ATTTTTTAAAAAAAAATTGGCATGCTTATCTTAAATATATATTTAAATTAAGAGAAATATTTGAAATCAATGAAATTAATCCATATTTTTTATACTCCCTTCATTTAAAAAAGAATAGCCTAGTTTGACTTGGCTCGGAATTTAAGAAAACAAAGAAAAAAATTTTAATTTTATAATTTTAAATTAAAGATATGTCAAATGTATCAAAATGCCCTTCAATCTCGTTATTTTAAACATGTCGTGTGGAAAATTAAAATTTAAAAGTTATTAAAAAATTAAAGAGGTCATTCTTTTTTAAACAAACTCAAAAGGAAAGTAGGTCATTCTTTTTTAATCGGAGGAAGTAATAAACACTAACAAAATAAAAGACAAATAAATTTAGTTCTCTTATTTATCCTTTTAAATAAAATAGTAGTATTTCTTATTAGAGGTAATAGTCCGAAAAATACCTGTACTTTGCCTAAATTTACAGTTGCGCATATTAAATTTTGCGGGGGTCTTATGACCCCCTAGACTTTTTTCTTTCATATTTAAATGGTATATATCTGCCCACTTGAACCACTTATTCAATCACCCAAAGGACGGTGATTCACACGCGACCTTTCAACAAATAATTATTCTGCCACCGTAGGCACTGCTGCCCATTCGCTGCCACTACTACTGTAGTGCTCCTACCGATACTACCGCTACTATCGCCACTACCGCTATCGCCACCGCCACGACCACCACCACTACCACCACTACTATTGTTTTATTATAATTATTCTTATTATTATCATTATAATATTATTATCTTTTATTTAATATTTGAATATATTTTAAAACATTGAAAGAGAAAGTTTATGGATTGTATGAGTTTATTTAGGACTCTTCAATAGTAGGTTCCTAGACTCAAGCTAATGATAATTTAAAAAAAAAATACTAATATTTTCAAATGCAAATATTTCTACTCTTTTAATTAAATTTTTTTATTACAATACTACTAAGTTTTGTCCTAAAGACTAAACTATCACGTGACTTTTCAATAGCTTGCCACTTGACTTTTTCTGATATATATATATATATAAATTTATTACCTAATGAGAGAGAATGGGGTAGGAGAAGCAAACAGGTCTCCGCCAGCATGCCTACTTCTCCTGTCTACTTCATAAGTTGTTTCCTCCATAATTTTATTATATCATCGCTAATTAATTATTATAAATTTATTTATGTATTAGAAAATTAATAATATTTAATAAAAAGGTAAAATAGATATTTATGACATGTCGGCTTCAGCTGCTTCACCAAGTATTTTTGCATAGTAATTTTGTTATAGTGCTTCTAATTAGACATGTTTGCTTCGTTGTTTCAATCGTGATTTTACTATGTCACTCCTAATTAATTATTATGACCATTTAAAAAATTGCACAAGTATTTTTTAAGTAATTTTCGTATATCACTTCTAATTAGTTGTTGTGAGTCATTAAGACATGCCACCTATGCTGCTTCAATCGTAACGTTACCATATTACTCATAATTAATTATTATGGTCATCTAAGCATTTGA
>NW_025895331.1:0-1681 GCF_002878395.1 Capsicum annuum
TATGGTGTATGATTATGTTATTTTTTCTAGAAGTGATTTCGAACCGAGTAAATCAAATAACTTGTAGTAGAATCCCAAACTTGAACCAATATAGTTTACTGTTCTTAGTTGTTGTTGACGTTTCATTGTGAATCATAGGTCATTAATGAAAGTATTAGGTTGTTAAGGATTGATAATCTAGACCTCCCTTTGTGATTGTGAAAAAGATTGTTAAGTGTCATATTTTCTTAGATAGTGCCCTTGTATTACTTAGTGTGAAGACCGTTAGTTATATACTAGATGGTGTTCTTAATAGCTAAGTTAAGAGTTATTTGAGGCTTAAATACATGTTTACAGTCACCAATGGAATTGCTTAGTTCTTATGTATATAACCTATCACTTTTCTGTCATTTTGTTTTTGGGTTAAATAATGTGTCACTTTCACATAGTTATATCTATTGAACATGAACAACCACCCTCCACCACTGACATTTTCACTTCAGATAAATTGTACACCTTAAAGATACGGGATACAGGGCACTATAACTATTTATAGGGATTTGAAAACAATACTGAAAATTACATTAAAATGCCTAAAATATGTTTAGGAAAAAAAAAAGGCTACTACTATTAGAAACAATATTATTAGGTGTTCATATGTCATTATATATGCTATAAAACAAAATACTACATTAACTCTCTCCTATTTCCAATACTTAAACATGAATGTAGAATAGAGTAGATGGGTATTTTGGAGAAAATTACAGTAGTCTGTCTTTTAATTTGCTAAGATCATCATTTTCGATAGTGCAGCTTCCCGTGAGAGAATCAAGAAGCAGATTGAAGCTGTCATTTTGAAATATCAAGACATTAAGGAAAATATCAAAGGTAAGTTTTCATAGTGAAGCCGTGTGGGGCCTTGTGCGATTCACTATTGTTGTTATCTTCCTTTTATTGTTCATATTGAAGTTTAGTGAAGCCGTGTGTGGCCTTGTGCGACTCACTAGCATTGTTCTTGACATTTTGTTTTTGCTTGTTTCTTGTACTGACAACATGATCTTATATCATTTCTTGTTTTGAATGTGGTTTGTTCGGTCACTTAGTCACTTGAACATGGTAAAGTGTAGGGACTTTAAAGGGTAATTACTTGTTTTGAATGTGGTTTGTTTGGTAACTTAGTTGGTTGAAAATGGTTAAGTGTAGGGACTTTAAAGGGGAATTATTTGTTTTGGATGTGGTTTGTTCGGTGACTTAGTCACTTGAAAATGGTTAAGTGTATGGACTTTAAAGGAGAATTATTTGTTTTGAATGTGTTTTGTTCGGTGACTTAGTTGGTTGAACATGGTTAAGTATAGGGACTTTAAAGGGTATTTTGTTATTTTCAATGCGATTTTCTAGGTCACTTGGTTGAAAATGGTTAAGTGTAGGGACTTTAAAGGAGAATTATTTGTTTTGAATGTGGTTTGTTCGGTGAGTTAGTCACTTGAAAATGGTTAAGTGTAGGGACTTTAAAGGGATATTATTTGTTTTGAATGTGTTTTGTTCGGTGACTTAGTTAGTTGAACATTATTAAGTGTAGGGACTGTAAAGGGTATTTTGTTGTTTTGAATGTGATTTGTTAGGTCACTTAGTCACTTGAAAATGAATGAGTGTAGGGACTTTAAAGGGGAATTATTTGTTTTGAATGTGGTTTGTTCGGTGA
>NW_025895332.1:0-1305 GCF_002878395.1 Capsicum annuum
TTTCATGACATGAAAATTATCATCAATCATAAAATTTTATGTCATTAAAGAAAAAAAAAATTAAAAAAAAATAGAAGTAAATTGCTTTTTGTGTCTTCTTTGCTTTTTGTGTTTTCTTTCTCCTCTATATTTTATATTTTTTTCACTATTGAAACCTAGCTAATAACATACTCAATTTCTTTTTACCCCTCTTTTTCCATTATCATTCATCTTTTTTCTTACATTAATTCTATTTTTCTTTTTTATCTCTTTTAATTTTTTCACTTTTCAAATATAATTTTTAGTGAAAAGAGAAAAAGAGGATCTCTAACCCAACATCCATAAAAGAAAAATATGAAAGTATGCAAGATATTATTAGCACTAAAAATTTGATATATATAGATAATTCATAAATAACCTCTGCCAAGCCAGCTTTATAGTTTAGTACTAATATATATATATAGATAATTCATAAATGACTATTGATTTTTGTAATCCAATTAAAATTCTTGAACTGACAGGAATGAACTGTAACATTCAAAAATTTTAACATAAGGAGCTTCAAATTCGACATGCATCAAACATTATGAACCATTGATAGTTCACCAAAAGAGTTTCAAGGAGTCCTCCATTTTCTCACTTCTGTTTGAACCAAGAGAAAAAACACAAGCAATACTAAATGAAAAGATCCTAATGATGGTTCAGCCTAAGCAAAATATGACCATCCAAGGGTTTTGATCTTTCGAATGAAGTTGTACTCAAGACAATCATACTAACATGTTTTCCCTTAAAGAGAACACTACAACAACAACAATTTTAAGGATTTTGCAAAATGAAAAGTAATATCCACCAACTCAACTTCAAATACCAGCTACAAAGACCTTTAAATTCATTCCTGTGGAAGAAAAAAACAAGGAACCACTGATCAATTATGGATGGTTAACCAAGAATTTGGAAAACATGATTTCATTAGGCAAGAGAGATTCAAAGGATTTGGCCAATCGGTGAAAATTAGTAAATTGCTTGGAAAAAGATTAATTTGGTTTCTAAATTTCTTTTCTCTATCAAGCAAGTCAATGTCCTATTTAAGAATGTGATTTTACCATTCTTAAATTTTACCATCTATGGTTGATGAAATTCCACCTCCGTCGCCATCACCTCCATAACTCCATTGCTTCAAGAATGTGATTTTTTAAGAAGATTCAAGCTTCAAGAATGTAATTTTTATGTCGAAGGTATATATATTCCCCATGGCAGACTGTGTCATTGCTGCTCCAATCTCTCTCTCCTTTTTTTTTTTTAATTCTTTATATGTGACTTTTTTTT
>NW_025895333.1:0-1182 GCF_002878395.1 Capsicum annuum
ATTGAAGATGTTATATGAGATGCTTATGATATTGTTTTGATATGGAATGACCTTGTTATTGAAGCCATGCAAGTATATACATGTTGTGTGCATTCCCCATCATATGATAGTTTGTTGAGAATCATTCTTATTATGAAATCCTTACTTATGATATTGTGAATTGTGGACTCAAATCTTGTGATCAAGTCATGTCATGTGTGTCAGTTTCCTCCTATCGAGTCCTGGGGGTATTCGTACCCAAAAACTATAGCTGTGTTCCTAGAGCCATGTCATATTTCACAATATCCAAACTCAAGCTATGATTCCATAGACTTCAGTCAGTTATGTGACTCAGGAAAACCTCATGATCTTAGTCAGTTGTCAGATATCAGTAACATCCCGCCAGTCAACAGAATTCAGTAAGATTAAGTCATGCATAGTCAGTTATTCATGTCCAATACCTCCAGATGGGAGTAGAGGTTAGCGCCGAGTGAACCCAAGGATGGGAACTCACCCACCAGTTCAGGGTGTGATTCTTAGTAGTCATCCTTGTGTTCCAGAACTATGTAGCCAGCGTAGGTTGAGACATCTTAACCCATTAGATTAGGGTTGATGAGGTGGCTTAACCCATCAGTTTAGGATTCTCACCATTCTCATTGAGTACTTGCCAGATAAGGGTCACTCACAGGCTGTCCTTACCCGTGGCACGCTATTGACACCCCTCCAGTCGGGGCAGAGATTGGACCCCAGCTTAGCCATAACGGCATACATGGGGCATGTTGGTTAAACACTACTTCCCACAGTTTCAGTATCAGTCATGATAGTTATTAGTAAACCATGTATTAGCTTACAGGTTATGCTATCACATATTCACGGTCCCAGTTTCTATATATGTGTGTTTTCACTCCCACGTTCATATTAGTTAGTCAGTGTTGTTCATGCATGAAACCCTTTATGTTCAGCCTACCTTCCTCGTATACTCAGTACTCCAGTTGTACTGACGCATTTGCGCTATGGTTCTTTCTTTTCATATTACACCATAGGTTTTGAGACACGAGCTCCAGCCCAGCAATAGCGGTAGCATTCCAGTCACAGAGACACAGTGAGTCCTCATTAATTCGAGGACAATATGATTTGATACATTATTTATTTCTTTAGTTCAGTTTTACGAAGTTAGTTGGAGACATGTTCCTTCAACTCCTT
>NW_025895334.1:0-3138 GCF_002878395.1 Capsicum annuum
AGGTGTTTAATGAAGATTGATTTGTGAAAAGCGTATGAAACGGTCAGCAGGGAATTGGTTATGGATTTCCTTCCAAAGTTATGGAAGCAATGAATCAATTCAGTAAAGTCACTGGTCTAAGTTCAAACATGGAAAAGTCTAGTATTGTCATGGCCAGAGTAGACGATCCCACAAAGGAGTCGTTGCTCGCAAAGACTGGTTTTGATGTTGGTACATTTCCTATCAAAGAAGTGGAATAAACCTGATCATCATCAACTTGTCCTCATGATCATGCACATGATCAATACAGATGAACAGCCTATGCTAATCAGCTATCTTATGCAGGAAAGCTTCAAATTATTACCGATGTTCCTGTTTTCCATACACAGCTTCCAGGGGGCCGTCTTCATGCTGCCACAAAGGGATTCATCATCAGTAGCAAAATTTCAAACCTTTCGACCATGTACTAATTGCTTCATGAGTGTCAATTTTGACCTGTCAGTGTAAGAAATAAAAGAAACAGACGACAGTTAAAGCAAGTTCAAAGTTGAATCAACAAACAGAAAGGCATTTGATGTATTGAAATGGGAACAGAGAGGATAGAAGAAAGAAAGGGGAAAATAAGGGTCCCCGGACTTCTTTATGTAAGTGCCATGCAAAACATAGTGCATTGGTGGACAGAGTTACCTGTTACCTGTTGTTGGTGGAAGGTGGCAGGTTCCCATGGAATTAGTCTAGGTGTGCGAAAGTTAAATACATGAGAATTATAGGTCAACATGTCAACATGGGCTGTGTTAATGCACATTTCATAACCCAATCAACCTAAATATTGTTTGGATGAATAGAGTCAAAATGGGTTGCGTTTGTGTATTAACCCAACTACCCGCCCAAATTAAAATCATTTTGTAGTTGAACCTGACCCGTTAAAGTCTAGACGAGTTGGACGGGCCACACATTTATGACCACTCTGTCGAAGTCACAGTCAGATCAATATTGGTGAGTCATCGAATGAAGTGGCTATGGCGGTGGTTGAGGTGGAGGCAAAGGAAGCCACCACATTCAATAACTCAACAGTACCGACATTACTGGGAGTCTGATTCATTTTGTCCATCAGATTCAGAAAATTCTTCTTGACTTTTACACCGCGAAATTCAATAGCCATCGCATCATACGCTTGCGTCGCCTCCTCCACTGTGTCAAACATAACTAAGAAAACATTGCATATTTTCCTCGGATCTCTAGTCTCTACTGTGTATTTCCCCGACGGCCTCTTCTGTACTCCTCGGTAATGAACCTCCTCCGCAAACCCCTTCACATTCTCCTCCACCTTCCGTTCACTTCCACCGCCCATTCTGCTACCTTCGCAACTCCTCCATTAACATTCTCTACCCTCTTCGCCCCCTTCTTACTTTTTTGCTACTTCGGTGATATTTTCACAAGTAATAAGGATGAGAGAACGCATAGGGGGAAGAGCAGTGGTAGGGGAACCAAACAAAACCACTGTCAAGCGAGGGAGAGTTTGACTTGATTGATGTAAATTGTGGGGCCCACATGTGATGTAATATTATTATTATATTTTATTCTGAATGTCTGCATGGATATTTGTCTGTATTTTATTTCCTAATGCCACGTGCAGATTTCACAAAAAGAAAAAAGAAAAGGTTAATAAATTGGAAATGCTATTTTCAATTTGGGTTCAGTGGTTTATAATTATTTTTTTTCTGGGAAAACACCAAATCACTCGGTAATTTGCTGCGAAGGATATTCAATTGTCACGTTGCACTGTGATAGCAAGGCTTCTATACAAATAGCCTCTAATTCTAATGTGCATATCGACATAGATTTCCATTTTGTCAGGGAGAAAATCACACCACTGTTGATTCAACCTCAATATTTGGAAACTCATTTCGAAATTGCAGATTTTGTAACAACCTCAATTTCACACAACTCTAATATATATATTATACTTCAAAATCCGAATACAAATAAGAATTCAATTGACAAAGTAACAATGGACAAACACCAATGGGAAATCTATGAGTAACAGAGGGAGAAGGTAATTAGAAGGAGATGAGGTTAGACCATTGAAGGGGAGATGAGAGGATATAGACTAAGCCTAAGCTTCAACATAATTTGCAGGATCTCTTCAGTAGGGAACTGCTCTCATTTAAGGTGTTTGCCTAACCCGGATCCCAAAGGAAATCCACTCTTTTGTTGGGCTGTAACTTCATCTCAGGCCCAAGTCCAAAGCCCATGACCGAATTCATAACAATACCCCCATCCTCAATAAGAACCTTATCCTCAAGGTTCAAGACAAGGAATCCAACAAAAAGTAAGTTAAATTGTGACCAAAGTTTGATGTTGCATAGTTGGATTTGATGTTCACCAGGTAGCAACATGCAATAACCATAGGACTCCTCGGTTCTTGCAGTTGTAAAAGCGTATGAGTGATGCTAGTTTGAAAATCTTTTTGTTCCAAACGCTGCAAACGTCGTACAACACAATTGATATATAAAAACAGCTTACAATTCCCTTGAATAATTGCCAGAACCAGTGAGTAGTGTGTTAAACATCTTCATGATAGTGACTTTCCAACCGATATTTGTGTGGCCAAAAGAAACAACAAATCACCTTGAGAAATTCATTGACATGCACAAGTAGAGGAGCATATGCTTAAAGCATAACATGAATGAATCAGGAAACCTCACAAACATATCAGAATCAAGAAAAGGACCGAGACCCAAAATAAGATACGACAAAGTTCGCCTTAATGTAGAACTACACCAAACATAGCAAACAAGAGCCCATCATCTTTGTTGACCAAAATATGCTGCATCAGTTCTGAGTATCATGCAACAAATGCTTTGAACACCACCTTTATTTTCTCCTTACTACCAAGCTCTCTCGATTTAGACAACAAGATACCAGGAAGATTACGCTCCTGTGCCGTATCAATCCAATTGCAAGAATTTCACAAGGTTGACATAATTAACTTATCATGATCCAAATCGCCCAAAGCAAAACAATACACAAAATTTCTTATAACTCTAAGGAATATAGTAAGTAAATTAGAGTAAGGATCAAATGGTAGCTCTAATCCAACTAAGAATAATTCAAGCATCTCCTGGAACATTCCCGAGCCAAGTTGGTTCAAATGGA
>NW_025895335.1:0-1093 GCF_002878395.1 Capsicum annuum
TTTAATCTCCAAGAACAAGACCCAATATTCTTCAAAAATCAAAGGATTTCAAATACTTCAAGTTCAAAAACATCAAGAACCTTGAGTCAGGTATGCGTAGTGTTCATCTATGGATCCATTTCGTTCATAGAGCTCAAGAACCATGTTTTAAATATTTTGTGATTGTCTTGTTGTGATATGAGCATGTACATGTTGATGATTGTTGTTTAAGTTTCAAGATGATACCTAAAGGTGATTTCATGAAGTATATGTGTTTGTTAGATGAAACCCATGATCCTTATGTGGCTTAATATGGTGAAATTCATGAACACACTTAAGCTAAAAGAATGCATGAAAAGTTTTTGATAATATGCCTAGATGATAGAATTCATGTCCCATGATTTAATAGTGCTTAAATGACAAGTCCATGCTCTATGATTTACGATTTTCCAAGAATTCCATGTGAGTGATATGCGTTGTTATTGTGATATGGATTGACCATGATATTGAAGCTATGCAAGTATATACATGCTGTATGAATTTCCCTTCCATGTATGAGATGTTGAGAACTATGCTTAGTGTGAAATACCCTACTCATGATATGATAAATTGTGGACTCTACTCTTACGATCAAGTAAGTCATGTGTGTCAGTTTCCTTCCATTGAGTCCTGGGGGTACTTGTACCCAAAAAATATAGCTGTGTACCTAGAGCCATGTCATGTTATCATGATAATCTCAGTCAAGCCATGATCTATAGAACTCAGTCGGGCATGTGACTCAGGAAACCTCAGAAATCTCATGATTTCAGTTAATACTCAAATAGTAGCACTTATCCATCAGTCAACGAAAGTCAGTTACTCAGTCCATGTACCGTCAGTTAAATCACATTCAGTCTCTTCAGATGGGAGTAGAAGTTAGCATAGAGTGAACCCAAGGATGGGAACTCACCTATCAGTTTAGGGTGTGATTCTTAGTAATCATCCTTGTGTTCCAGAACTACGTAGCCAGCGTAGGTTGAGACATCTTAACCTGTCAGATTAGGGTTGATGAGGTGGCTTAATCCGTCAGTTTAGGGTTTCCACCGTTCTCATTTTGAGTACTTTCCAGCTAAGG
>NW_025895336.1:0-1387 GCF_002878395.1 Capsicum annuum
CCCTCTATTGGGACTATGACTGCTGGGTCACCTATACATTTCCTTAGCAAGGAGACATGAAACACTAGAAGGACTGAAGTTAGATCTGAAGAAAACTCAAGCTCGTAAGCTATCTTTCCGAAACGGCTGAGAATTCAATAAGGATCGACATATCAGGTACTGAGTTTCCCCTTCTTTCCAAACCTTTTCACCCCTTTCATGGAAGAGATTTTCAAATACACATAGTCACTAATCTCAAACTCGAGATCCTTTCTGCACACGTCTGCGTACGATTTCTGTCGGCTCTGAGCTGTCTTAAGCCTTTCTTGATCAATTGAACTTTTTCCAAGGTATCAAATACCAAGTCAGGCCCTACCACTACGGCCTCACCCACTTCAAAACAACCAATGGGAGATCTACATCTCCTCCAATAAAGCACTTCAAATAGAGCCATCTGAATTCTCGAACGATAGCTGTTGTTATATGCAAATTTAATCAAAGGCAAGTGGTCATTCTAACTACCTTTAAAATCAATCGCACATGCTCCCAACATATCTTCTATAGTCTGGATGGTCCTTTCTACTTGACCATCTGTCTAAGGATGAAAAGTTGTACAGAGATGGACTCGAGTTTCAAGACCCTTTTGGAATGCCTTCCAAAAACAAGAGGTGAACAACATATCCTTTTGGAGCTTGTCATTGACAACACTTTTATTTGATAAAGTTACACTTACAAATGTTCTCTTTGTTTTGCTATTGGTCATGCTTCATAGGCGTAACCTTTTGTAGCACCTCTATAACAAGACTTAAAAAAAGTTACCTTTGTTTTACTATTGGGCACGCTTCATAAGCGTAGCCTTTTGTAACACCTCCATAACACTTAAAAGACGTGGCCTTTTCTTTTTTACTAGCCACACTTCAAAATCATATCCTTTTATACATCCTCTATCACAACACTTGTAAAGTGTAAGCATGTTTTAGCCACACTTTTGAAGTATAGCAATATTACCTAAAATTTAATAGTTCAGGTCACATGTTACAGAAATGGCATTAGGCATATAAAATGTTAGTACGTAATTTCTAATTGAAAAATAATTATTTTGATCGAAATGTATACATCACTAAGCACATTACATAAACATACATATTTATATATAATCTCACACACCAATTAGCTAATAAATAATTGAAGTGCATAGATTTGATTTTAAAAAATCATGTCTTTTACATACTAATTAGAAAACACCATAATAAAAAATTGCACCAAGTTCCGCACAAAACCAAATATATATAAAACGTATATCAAAATATTTGAAAAATTCTTCATCATTCACTTCAATCTAGATCCAGTTGAGTTGTGGTGCCCACCATTCAAAATTGATCCCCCGCATTGATCCTACACATTCAAA
>NW_025895337.1:0-1025 GCF_002878395.1 Capsicum annuum
TTATGTTCAACGTGATCCCCATGCTATTGTATTGAATTGAAGATATTATATAAGATGCTCATGATATTGTTTTAATATGGAACGACCATGTTATTGAAGCCATGCAAGTATATACATGTTGTGTGCATTCCCGTTCATGTGATAGTTTGTTGAGAATCATTCTTATTATAAAATCCTTACTTATGATATTGTGAATTGTGGACTCAAATATTGTGATCAAGTCATGTCATGTGTGTCAGTTTCCTCCTATTGAGTCCTGGGGATACTTATACCCGAAAACTATAGCTGTCTGCCTAGAGCCATGTCATGTTTCACGATATCTGAACTCAAGCTATGATTCCATAGACTTCAGTCAGTCATATGACTCAGGAAAACCTCATGATCTTAGTCAGTTGTCAGATATCAGTAACATTCCACCAGTCAATGGAATTCAGTAAGATTAAGTCATGCACAGTCAATTATTCATGTACAGTCCTTCCAGATAGGAGTAGAGGTTAGCACCGAGTGAACCCAAGGATGGGAACTCACCCGCCAGTTTAAGGTATGATTCTTAGTAGTCATCCTTGTGTTCTAGAACTACATAGCCAGCGTAGGTTGAGACATCTTAACCTGTCAGATTAGGGTTGATGAGGTGGCTTTACCCGTCAGTTTAGGGTTTCCACCGTTCTCATTGAGTACCCGCCAGATAAGGGTTACTCACAGGCTGTCCTTACCTGTGGCACAGTATTGATATCCCTCCAGTCGAGGCAAAGATTAGACCCCAGCTTAGCTATAATGGCATACATGGGGCATGTCGGTTAAATACTACTTCCCACAGTTTCAGTATCAGTCTCAGTAAAATAACTCAGGGCATTCTTCAGATTTCAGTATATACCGGACTGTCAGATACAGTCATCCATGTTATCAGTTTCAGTATCAATCATGACAGTTATCGGTAAAACATGTATTAGCTTACAGGTCATGATATCACGTATTTATAATCCCAGTTTCTATATATGTGTGTTTGCACTCCCACGTTCATATTA
>NW_025895338.1:0-1796 GCF_002878395.1 Capsicum annuum
GTGTGAGTTTTGGCTAAGGTCAGTTGCTTTTTTGGGTCATATCATTTCTTCCAAGGGTATTAGAGTTGATCCCCAAAAGATCGAAGCTGTTAGAAATTGGCCTAGACCTATTTCTCCAACTGATATCCAAAGTTTCTTGGGTTTAGCTGGCTATTACTGTCGTTTTGTTGAGGGTTTCTCCTCTATAGCATCTCCTATGACTCGATTGACCCACAAGAAAGTCAAGTTCTTATGGTCCAAATCTTGTGAGAACAGTTTTCAGGAGTTGAAGACTCGATTCACTTCAGCCTCTATTTTGACTTTGCCTGATGGTGTTGATGGTTTTATTGTGTACTGTGATGCTTCGAGAGTTGGTTGGGTTGCGTATTGATTCAGAAGGGTAAGGTGATAGCTTATGCTTCTAGACAGTTGAAACCCCATGAGAAAAATTACCCCACCTATGACCTTGAGTTGGCTGCTATTTTGTTTGCTTTGAAAATCTGGAGACACTATTTGTATGGTGTCCATGTTGATGTTTTCACTGATCATAACAGTCTACAGTATTTGTTTACCCAGAGAGAATTGAACCTTAGGAAGAGACGATGGTTAGAATTATTAAAGGTCTATGATATGAGTGTGTTGTACCATCCGGGCAAGGCCAATGTTGTGGCGGATGCCCTAAGTATAGTGTCCATGGGTAGTGTTTCGCATGTGGTAGAAGGTAAGAAAGAGTTGGCTCGTGATGTACACCGTTTGGCTAGATTGGGGGTTAGGTTGTTTGACTCTGCTGAAGGTAGTATAGGGGTTTAAAGTAGTTCCGAATCCTCCTTGGTTTCGAAAGTGAAGGAAAAGCAATACTTAGATGCTAGTTTGGTCAGACTGAAAGAGTCAGTAAAGGACCAAAAAGTAGATGTTTTCTCCCAAGGGGGAGATGGTGTGTTGAGATTGCAGGGTAAATTGTGTGTCCCGAATGTTGATGATCTGAGACAGAGGATTATGGCTGAAGCACACGGGGTGCGATATTCTATTCATCCTGGTGCCAACAAATTGTATCGAGACTTGCAGGAAATCTATTGGTAGAGTGGCATGAAGAAAGATATAGCAGCGTTTGTAGCTATGTGTGCAACATGCCAATAGGTTAAGGTTGAACACCAAAGACCTGGTGATATGATGCAAGAGTTTAGTATTCCCACGTGGAAGTGGGAAGAGATAAATATAGACTTCGTGATTGGTTTACCTCCTTCCCAACGCCATCATGATTCCATTTGGGTTGTGGTTGATAGATTGACTAAGTCTGCTCATTTCTTGCCTGTTCATACTTTATATACTACAGAGGATTATGCTAGATTGTATATCCGAGAGCTAGTCAAACTGCATGGAGTTTCTTTGTCTATCATTTCGGATAGGGGCACTCAGTTTACTTCGCAATTTTGGAAAGCTTTTCAGAAGGGTCTTGGTACCCAAGTGCTTTTGAGTTCTGCTTTTCATCCGCAGATCGATGGTCAGGCTGAGCGGACCATCCAGAACTTAGAAGATATGTTGAGAGCTTGTGCACTTGACTTTAAGGGAAGTTGGGATGATCACTTACCGTTGATAGAGTTTGCTTATAATAATAGTTTCCACTCTAGTATTGGCATGGCTCCATTTGAAGCTTTATATGTGAGGAAGTGTAGATCACCCATAGGTTGGTTTGAGATGGGTGAAGCAGCTGTGATTGGTCCTGATTCGGTATTTAAGGCTATGCAAAAAGTTAAGTTGATTAGGGAAACATTGAAAACTTCGCAGAGTCGTCAGAAGTCATATGCGGATGTTAGAAG
>NW_025895339.1:0-1119 GCF_002878395.1 Capsicum annuum
CTTACCAACACGGCTAAGAATTTTGTAAGGACCAACATAACAGGGACTAAGATTTTCCTTCTTTCGGAATCTCTTCACCCCCTCATGGGTGAAATTTTCAGATACACTAGGTCACCAACTTCAAACTTAAGGTCTCTCCTTCTAACATCCGCACATGACTTCTGAGGACTTTGCACAGTTTTCAACCTTTCCCTAATCAACTTAACTTTTTTGATAGCCTCAAATACTGAATTAGGACCACTCACAGCCGCTTCACCCACCTAGAACCAACCTATAGGTGATCTACACTTCCTCCCATACAAAGCTTCAAATGGAGCCATGCCAATACTAGAGTGGAAACTGTTATTGTAAGCAAACTCTATCAACGGTTAGTGATCATCCCAACTTCCCTTAAAGTCAAGTGCACAAGCTCTCAACATATCCTCTAAGGTTTGGATGGTCAGCTCAACCTGACCATTGGTCTACGGATGAAAAGCAGAAATCAAAAGCACTTGGGTACCAAGACCCTTCTGAAAAACTTTCCAAAATTGTGAAATAAACTGAGTACCCCTATCCAAAATGATAGACAAGGGAACTCCATGCAGTCTGACCAGCTCTCGGATCAATCTAGCATAATCCTCAGCAGTATATGAAATATGAACAGGCAAGAAATGAGCAGACTTAGTCAACCTATCAACCACAACCCAAATGGAATTATGATGGCGTCGGGAAGGAGGTAAACCAATCACGAAGTCCATATTTATCTATTCCCATTTCCAGGTGGGAATACTAAACTCGTGCATCATACCACCAGGTCTTTGGTGTTCAACCTTAACCTATTGGCATGTTGCACACTTAGCTACAAATGCTGCTATTTCTTTCTTCATGCCACTCCGCCAATAGATTTCCCACAAGTCTCGGTACATCTTGGTGGCACCAGGATGAATAGAATATCGCGCCCTGTGTGCTTCAGCCATAATCCTCTGTCTCAGATCATCAACATTTGAGACACACAATCTGCCCTGCAATCTCAACACACCATCTCCCTCTTGGGAGAAAACCTCTACTTTTTGGTCCTTGACTAACTCCTTCAGTCTGACCAAACTAGCATCTAAGTATTGCTTTTCCTTCACTTCCAAA
>NW_025895340.1:0-1402 GCF_002878395.1 Capsicum annuum
ATGGGTGAAATTTTCAGATACACTAGGTCACTAACTTCAAACTCAAGGTCTCTCCTTCTAACATCCGCATATGACTTCTGATGACTCTGCGCAGTTTTCAACCTTTCCATACTCAACTTAACTTTTTCCATAGCCTAAAATACCAAATTAGGACCACTCACAGTCGCTTCACCCACCTCGAACCAACCTATGGGTGATCTACACTTCCTTTCATATAAGGCTTTAAACGGAGCCATGCCAATACTAGAGTGGAAACTGTTATTGTAAGCAAACTCTATCAACGATAAGTGATCATCCCAACTTTCCTTAAAGTCAAGTGCACAAGCTCTCAACATATCCTCTAAGGTCTGGATGGTCCGCTTAGCCTGACCATCGTTCTGCGGATGAAAAATAGAACTCAAAAGCACTTGGGTACTAAGACCCTTCTGAAAAGCTTTCCAAAATTACTAAGTGAACTGAGTACCCCTATCCGAAATGATAGACAAGGGAACTCCATGCAGTCTGACTACTCTCAGATATACAATCTAGCGTAATCCTCAGCAGTATATAAAGTATGAACAGGCAAGAAATAAGCAGACTTAGTCAAGCGTAATCCTCAGCAGTATATAAAGTATGAACAGGCAAGAAATAAGCAGACTTAGTCAACCTATCAACCACAACCCAAATGGAATCATGATGGCGTCGGGAAGGAGGTAAACTGATCACGAAGTCCATATTTATCTCTTCCCATTTCCAGGTGGGAATACTAAACTCTTGCATCATACCACCAGGGCTTTGGTGTTCAACCTTAACCTGTTGGCATGTTGCACACTTGGTACATCTTGGTGGCACCAGGATAAATAGAATATCGCGCCTCGTGCGCTTCAGCCATAATCCTCTATCTCAGATCATCAACATTCGGGACACACAATCTACCCAGTAATCTCAACACACCATCTCCCCCTTAGGAGAAAACCTTTACTTTTTGGTCCTTGACTGACTCCTTCAGTCTGATCAAACTAGCATCTAAGTATTGTTTTTCCTTTACTTCCGAAACCAAGGAGGATTCGAAACTACTCTGAACCTCTATACTACCTTCAGCAGAGTCAAACAACTTAACCCTAATCTAGCCAAACAATGTACATCACGAGCCAACTCTTTCTTACCTTCTACCACATGCGAAACACTACTCATGGACACTCTACTTAGGGCATCCTCCATAATATTAGCCTTGCCCGGATGGTACAACACACTCATATCATAGTTCTTTAATAATTCTAACCATCGTCTCTGCCTAAGATTCAATTCTCTCTGGGTAAACACATACTGCAGACTTTTATGATCAGTGAAAACATCAACATAGACACCATACAAATAGTGTCTCCAGATTTTCAAAGCAAACACAACAGCAGCCAACTCAAGG
>NW_025895341.1:0-1007 GCF_002878395.1 Capsicum annuum
ATCTGGATATGTTTGTCATAGTGTTCATCGATGATATACTGGTGTACTCCCGTAGTGAGGTTGAATATTCTGATTATCTCCGAACTGTCTTGCAAACCCTTAGAGATCACAAGTTGTTTGCCAAGTTCAGTAAGTGTGAGTTTTGGCTAAGGTCAGTTGCTTTTCTGGGTCATATCATTTCTTTCGAGGGTATTAGAGTTGATCCCCAAAAGACCGAAGCTGTTAGAAATTAGCCTAGCCCTATTTCTCTGATTGATATATAAAGTTTCTTAGGTTTAGCTAGCTATTACCATCATTTTGTTGAGGGTTTCTCCTCTATATCATCTCCTATAACTCAGTTAACCCAAAAGAAAGTGAAGTTCTTGTGGTCTGAATCTTGTGAGAAGAGTTTTCAGGAGTTGAAGACTCGACTCACTTTAGCCCCTGTTTTAACTTTGCCTGATGGTGTTGAGGGTTTTATGGTGTACTGTGATGCTTCAAGAGTTGGGTTGGGTTGCGTATTGATGCAGAAGGGTAAGGTGATAGCTTATGCTTCTAGACAGTTGAAACTCCAAAGAAAAATTACCCCACCCATGACCTTGAGTTGGCTGCTGTTGTGTTTGCTTTGAAAATCTAGAGACACTATTTGTATGGTGTCCATGTTGATGTTTTCACTGATCATAAGAGTCTGCAGTATGTGTTTACCCAGAGAGAATTAAATCTTAGGCAGAGACGATGGTTAGAATTGTTAAAGAACTATGATATGAGTGTACTGTACCTTCCGGGCAAGGCCAATGTTGTGGCGGATGCCCTAAGTAGAGTATCCATGGGTAGTGTTTTGCATGTGCTAAAAGGTAAGAAAGAGTTGGCTCGTGATGTACATCATTTAGCTAGATTGGGGGTTAGGTTGTTTAACTCTGCTGTAGGTAGTATATGGGTTCAAAGTAGTTCCGAATCCTCCTTGGTTTTGGAAATGAAGGCAAAGCAATACTTAGATACTAGTTTGGTTAGACTGAAGGAGTTAGTCA
>NW_025895342.1:0-1068 GCF_002878395.1 Capsicum annuum
AGGTCCTGAGTAGAAAGTAAATTCCCATTTTCCAGGAGGATCTTGAATAGAATATAAAATCCTATATTTCAGCAAGGTCCTGAACAGAAAGTAAAATCCCATTTTTCAAGACGGTACTGAACAAAAAGTAAAGTTCCTTTTTCAGGAGGGTCCTGAACAGATAGTAAATTTCTATTTATAGGTGGGTCCTGAAGAGAAAGTAAAGTCACATTTTTCAGAAGGATCCTGGACAGAAAGTAAAATCCCATATATTAGGAGGGTCCTGAATAGAAAGTAAAATCCCTTTTTTCAAGAGGAACCTAAACACAAGTAAAATTTTATTTTTCAGGAGGGTCCTGAACAGAAGGTAAAATCCAATTTTTTAGGGGGGTCTTGAACAAGGGGAAAAATCCTATTTTACAGGAGGGTCCTGAACAGATGGTCAAATTCTATTTTAGGAGCATCCGAAACTGGAGGTAAATTCTCATATTTCAGGAGGGTCTTGAACAGAAGGGTAAATCCCATTTTTCAGGAGGGTCCTGAATATAAAGTAAAGTTCCATTTTTGAGGAAGGTCCTGAGTAGAAAGTAAATTCCCATTTTCCAGGAGGGTGTTGAACATAATATAAAATCCTATATTTCAGCAAAGTCCTGAATAGAAAGTAAAGTCCCATTTTTCATGAGGATCCTGAACAAAAAATATAGTCCCATTTTTCAGGAGGGTCCTGAACAGAAAATAAAGTCCCATTTTTCAGGAGGGTCCTGAACAGAAAGTAAAGTCCCATTTTTTGGAAGGTTTTGAATAGAAAGTAAAATCCCATTTTTCAGGAGGGTCCTAAACAGAAAGTTAAATCCAATTTTTCAGGAAGGTCCTGAAAAGAAAGTAAAATCCCATTTATCAGGTGGATCTTGAAATGAAAGTGAAATCCAATTTTTTAGGAGTGTGCTGAACAGTAAGTAAAATCCCATTGTTCAGGAGGGTTCTGAAGAAAATGTAAAATACTTATTTTCAAGAAAGTCCTGAACAAAAGTAAAGTCCCATTTTCATGATGATCTTGGACTATAGTAAAGTCCCATTTTTAAGGAGGGT
>NW_025895343.1:0-1361 GCF_002878395.1 Capsicum annuum
AATACTAACAATATAATTTAAAACATATTTAGACACTTTTGACAAGGAAAATCGTTTCAGATTTAAGTTTAAGACGGAGTGCATCATGATCATTATTTCCAGTTATTTTTCTCATGAACTGAGTAATAGGGTTCAAGATCTATGTGAAAAACTTTGTTACCAAGTGTTATATTAAAATAGAAACACACCACAGATTCACATAAAATCAAGAACACCTGTAAAGTAGCAGAATGTGCGAGAGGAAAGGTGTGTACCTTTGTCCTCTATTGTATCACGTAACCGAAGACGAATAAGGTTGAGTTTTCCTCTCCTTTACTTATGACTGCTGGCAGATTATGGGAATACGTCTTATTTTAAAGCCAGGAGCGGGGACCTAGCCTTATATTTATAGTCTTAAAAGCATTAACCTAGTGCACCCCCCATTATGGGCACATAGGTCTACTACAGGCCTACACTATTGTTAGCCCACATCAATAACATGAAATGGATACAGGCCCATATGGAATCCACATGAATACACGGCCTGTGTCTTGTCCACCAACTAATAACATCAACCCGTTTTACTTTAATGTAATTAAAAAGTTAATGTTAAGTCCACATAAAATAAATAATTCTAACACGTGGATGATTTGTAATACAATATCTAGCCAATCCTCCATGTCAAAATTTTCGTCATGCCATCATGTGAATGTTTCTATTAAAGTTATAAGATAAAATTTTATGAAACTCTTAAAGTATGATTCCAATTCCATAATCCATAAGAAAGTCACCTTCTCACAACATTCCTAAAACTCTTTGCACTATGAACTATCATTATGAAATTGCAAGCCTTCGTATAATAATACCAACTTCTCAGAAAATTTTCCATTGACCTAGTTAATAGATACTTAATAATATTAATATGAATATTATTGAACTATGAAATTACCTATCATGACTCTCCAATATTGATAGTGTTAACTCATGAATATGAACCTATTATGGTTAACTGTTAACATGAGCCTAAAGTGGTTATACATAATTATGAGCCTAAAGAGGCAGTATGAGCCTAAAAAGGCTAAACTATGAACATGAATGTAACAAGACTAACATTTTGATCAAGAACTAATCAAATAAATAAGATAACGTCGTAAGCATAAGGGAGTTAGTTAGCTGACCGTGAAGGCATAGGTTGAAATGAAAAATGCCCGAAATTATGTTTGTCGACATAGAATACAGATTATTCCGCAAGTCGGATGACTCTTTTTTTATGTGTCCCAAAAAGGGACTAACCATGGATACTTGCTAGCAAATTATGTCATGTCACGTCCTATGCCTGGCAAGGTATAGGACGGCTTAGCTGATCGGGCTGAGATCAGACA
>NW_025895344.1:0-1147 GCF_002878395.1 Capsicum annuum
ATAAAAATTGAATTAATAGATAAAAATAGCATAATAACTCAAAAACCATTAACATATAATTTGATGATTTAAAAGAATTTAAAATGCATATAGATGAATTATTAGAAAAACAGTATATACAAAAAAGTAATAGTAAACATAATAGTCCAGCATTTATAGTAAATAAACATAGTGAACAAAAAAAGGAAAAAGTAGAATGGTTATAGACTATAGAAATTTAAATGCAAACACTATGACATATAATTACCCAATACCAAACAAGATAATAAAAATAAGACAACTACAAGGATATAATTATTTTAGTAAATTTGACTATAAATCAAGATTTTACCACTTAAAGTTAGATGAAGAATCTAAGGAATTAACCGCATTTACGGTACCACAAGGATTTCATGAATGGAATGTATTACCATTTGGATATAAAAATGCACCAGGTAGATTCTAACACTTTATGGATAGTTACTTTAAAAAATTACCTAATTATATAGTATACACAGATGATATACTACTATACACAAAAACTAAAGATGAGCATTTAAAATTATTAGAATAAGTTACAGATATAATAGAAAAATCGGGAATAAGTTTAAGTGAAAAGAAAGCTGAAATTATGAAAAAACAGATAGAACTTTTAGGAATACAAATAGATAAAAGTGGAGTAAAAATGCAACAACATATAGTACCAAAAATAAGAAATTCAAAAGAAGAATTAGATACAAAAAAAAAATTACAATCATTTTTAGGATTAGTAAACCAAGTAAGAGAATATATATCAAAATTAGCAGAGAACCTAAAGCTTTTACAGGAAAAAATAAAAAAGGATGTAGAATATAATTACAATGAAGAAGATAAAAAACAAGTTCAGAAAATAAAAATATTTTGTAAAGAATTACCAAAATCACAATTCCCAGACGAAGATAAAAAAAATTTACATATATAGTAGAAGCAGATGCAAGTGAATATAGTTATGGAGGAGTACTTAAATATAGGTACGAAAATGAAAAAATAGAACATCATTGTAGATATTATTCAGGAACATTTAATCAAACAGAAATAAAATGGGAAATAAATAGAAAAGAATTATGTTCATTATATAAATTTTTATTAGCCTTTGAACCATATATTGTATATAACAAATTTATTGTGA
>NW_025895345.1:0-1509 GCF_002878395.1 Capsicum annuum
CCTTATTCAGATAGTTTAGAGGCTTTCAGATTTATGTTCAGATTTATTTTCAGATTGAGTTGTTTTGGGTATTATCACCCATATAATTGTTTTCAGTTGAACCTTATGGCCTTACAGTTCTATGTATTCTGCATTATTATATCATGATTTGCAGTATACAGGTACAGATATTAGTCATGGGTTAGCTTGTGGTCCCTCGGGGTCATGAGCACCGTGTAACATTCCGGTTCAGCAAATTGGGGTGTTACAAACTTGGTATCAGAGCCTAAGGTTCAATAGAGTCCTAGGAAGTTTGAAAGCCGCATCTAGTAGAGTCTTGTACATGGGTGTGTTGCGCGCCACATTTATGTGCGGGATGCTATAAGATGTTTTAGGAATAGCCCCCTTTTTTCATTATTCATGTCATGCTAGTGAGCATAATCACAAGATAAACTCTCAGTCAATCCATTCTTTTTTTATTCAAGACCATGGCCCCAAATAGAAGAAACCAGCCAGCTCCTCAGCCCGAAGATCCTTTGTGCGAACATTTTTCTCATGCGGAGTTTAGAGCCACATTTACCACACTTGCTCAGTCTATGGCTGCACAGAATGAATGGCCACCAGTCATTCTGGCCAATCCAGTGGCCACTCCTAAAGCAGCTAGGGTTCGGGACTTCACCCGGATGAACCCTCCATCTTTCCATGGGTCTAAGTCTGATGAGGACCCTCAGGAGTTCATTGACCAAGTCCAGAAGGTCACTGACATCATGGGTGTTACTTTTATTAAGAGTGCTAATTTAGCCACCTACCAGTTATAGGATATTGCTCATGATTGGTACAAACAGTAAAAGTCTGAGAGGTTAGATAATACAGGCCCTATCGAGTGGGAGGAATTTGTTACAACCTTCTTAGATAGATTTTTTCCCCAAGAGCTGAGGGAAGCCAAAGTTCTTGAGTTCATCAACCTCAGGCAGAGGAATATGATGGTTAGGGAGTATTCTCTCAGATTTACTCAGCTAGCCAAGTATGCTCCTCATGTGGTTGCAGATAATAGAGCTAAGATGAACAAGTTCGTGTCAGGGGTCAATGATAGCGTGGTAAATGAGTGTAGGTCTACAATGCTGATCGGTGATATGACCTTAGCAAGACTCATTACCTATGCCCGACAAGTAGAAGAGTAGAAGTTTAAGACTAGGGAGAGGCAGAACAAGAGAGCAAGGTCAGGTAATTTCAACTTTGCTCACCCCAAGTCAGATGGAGGAAACCGTTCACAGTTTCGTTCCAAGTCAGCCGTTCCAGCTCTTTTCTCTGCCAGTGCTCTAGTTCTGAATTTTAGAGACGGCAATAGAAACAAAGTGCCAGGCTCTAAATCTCAGGGCAGTTTTAGCAGTTCTCGAATGAATCCTCTTTGTCAGACTTGTGGTAAGAACCACAAGGGCATTTGCAGAGCCGGTAGTGATATCTATTTTGGTTGTGGCAAGCTAGGCCATAGGATTAGGGAGTGTCTGCAGTCAAGTCTTTAGGATCAGC
>NW_025895346.1:0-1110 GCF_002878395.1 Capsicum annuum
AGATAAAAATAGCATAATAACTCAAAAACCATTAACATATAATTTTGATGATTTAAAAGAATTTAAAATGCATATAGAAGAATTATTAGAAAAATAATATATACAAAAAAGTAATAGTAAGCATAATAGCCCAGCATTTATAGTAAATAAACATAGTGAACAAAAAAGAGAAAAAAGTAGGATGGTTATTGATTATTGAAATTTAAATGCAAAAACTATGACATATAATTACCCAATACCAAATAAGATATTAAAAATAAGACAAATACAAGGATATAATTACTTTAGTAAATTTGATTATCAGTCAGAATTTTACTAATTACAGTTAGAAGAAGAAATTAAGGAATTAACCGCACTTACGGTACCACAAGGATTTTATGAATGGAATGTACTACCATTTGGATATAAAAATGCACCAGGTAGATACAACATTTTATGGATAGTTATTTTAAATAATTACCTAATTGTATAGTATATATAGATGATATACTATTATATACAACAACAAAAGAAGAACATATAAAGTTATTAGAACAATTTACAGATATAATAGAAAATTTCGGAATAAGATATAATAGAAAATGCAACAACATATAGTACAAAAAATAATAAATTCAAAAGAAGAATTAGATACAAAAAAAATTATAATCATTTTTAGGATTAGTAAACCAAGTAAGAGAATAAATACCAAAATTAGCAGAAAACCTAAAGCCTTTACAGAAAAAATTTAAAAAGAATGTAGAATATAATTACAATGAAGAAGATAAAAAATAAGTTCAGAAAATAAAAATACTTTGGAAAGAATTACCAAAATTATAATTTTCAGACGAAAATAGAAAATTTATATATATAGTAGAAGCATATGCTAATGAATGTAGTTATGGAGGTGTACTTAAATATAGATATGAAGAAGAAAAATTAGAACACCATTGTAATACTACTCGGGTACGTTTAATGAAACAGAAATAAAATCGGAAATAAATAGAAAAGAATTATGCTCATTATATAAATTTTATTAGCATTTGATCCATATATTGTATATAACAAGTTTATTGTACGAACAGATAATACACAGGTACGTTGGTGGCTAACAAAGAAAATACAAAATTT
>NW_025895347.1:0-6972 GCF_002878395.1 Capsicum annuum
TTCTACTAAATCACAATCTCTAAAATGTAAAAGCTCAAATGATATTTCCCAATGAATATAACGAGGCCTTAGATAAATAAATATTCCAATATTATTTAGATAAAAATGACTAAATCAGTGCCCACTTTCAGATGAAAAATGATGAATTTGATTCACATGTGAAAAAGTTGGCAATCAAATGGTCATACTATTTTTCACATTCATCCAGTAATACTCCAAAGAATGACAAGGATACAGAACAAATATATTAGGCATTCAATAAAGTTAAAATAAAAAAGTCGTAGGAGTTAACAAGTTTCCTCAAACTAGATCTAGAAGCTGAAGAAGGTTTACTTACCAAACCAGAGCATGGGAACCTGGGAACC
The DNA here is from genome assembly GCF_002878395.1 of Capsicum annuum. NCBI lineage: Eukaryota > Viridiplantae > Streptophyta > Magnoliopsida > Solanales > Solanaceae > Capsicum > Capsicum annuum. The sequence goes on from NW_025895347.1 coordinate 366, forward strand.
TGGACATTGCTTCCTGGAGGCTGTCTTTATCAGTCAAAATATCTAGAGAATTTCGCAATTGCACTGCCAGCTTTGTTACTCTTTCCACAAGCTCATCATCTGATATGGAATCCTGAGAATCTAAAATTTCAGGTGCATAAATAGATGCAGCATCAGAGTATCTTCTAGAGAATTTAACACCTTCCTTCCAATTTACATGGTACAACAAAGAAGCAAAGGTCAAGAAGACATATGCCTCTTGCGGATTAGTTATTAGTGCTAGATGAAATGCCAAAAGTGCAACCCTGCTCACATACATCAATCAAATGGAAAAATATCATCAAGTATCCTAGCCACTAGAAGCCGATTTCTCAACACTAGCTCAATAAATTTAAATCAACTTACCACAAACTATCATCAGAAGGTTGACCACAGGTGACTAACTGATCCAAAGTGGAAAATAGTTTCTGCAAAATGTTCAGACCAATAAATTTAATGTGTGAAAGACTACTGAAGACTCAAGAAAACATGCATAAGGCGAAAAGATAAATATGCCAGACATAGGTGTGTGTGAATATGCTCATATATATGGTTGTGTGTGGGAGGAGGCTAAAGCCAGATTTCAGGAGGATGCACGGAAGCAAGAAGACTCACCTCCAAACTCTTTAACTCATCGTGGTACCTCCAAGTTTATGCCTAATAGAAGATTCGCCTCCCCCAATCCACAAGAACACTAGCTGGCAGAATTGGTTTCCCTCACAGATTCATACAGTGGACCATGGCATGTGACCATGTGTTACCTCAGTCTTATATTCTTGGTGCTAAATGGAGCGTTGACAAAGCCTTTTCATGGGTAAAGAGGAATTAGACAAGGTAACCATTTATTACGCTACCTCTTTGTTATTTCTATGGAGTACCTAGAAAGAGAGCTGAGTATGTTGGCTACTAATCCAGATTTTAAGTATCATCCCAAGTGCAAGAAACTTGGTGTTATGCATATATGTTTTTGCAAGAGACCTTCTGATCTTTTGTAAAGCTGATCTAGTCTCTATTGGCATGTTTCAATCTACTTTGCATATGTTCTCTTGGGCATCAGTCTATAAGCCAACAATGATAAGATCTCAATATACATATCTGGGGTTAAGAATTCTATCAAATAGTAAATTTTGCAGTGTTTGGGACATGTAAAAGGGAGTTTACCATTAAAATACTTGCGAGTACCCTTATTATCTAGGAAGATATCTATTAATTAGTGCTTGCCTCTAGTTGAGAAGATATTGGACAGAATGAATCGTTGGTCAGCAAAAATACTATCTTATGTAGGAATAAAGTAGTTATAGAGGTATTTTGTGTTTGGAATTCAGTTATACTGGAGCCATATAGTCATACTCCCTAAGAGCAGCATGAATCGATAACTGTTGTAGAGGGGAAGAAGTACAGAAAGCTGATGAAGAAGTGATGCCTAAAGCTGATGAAACAGCTCCAACAATAGTGGAAGAAGTAAAGAAAGCTAATGAAGAAGAGATGCGGACGATTGAGGAACCTCCAGCAACTATAATATAAGAGGTAAATAAAAGCGTCGAGGAAGAGAATCCAGTTGCTGATGAAGCATTGACCCTAGCAACTAACGAGGTAAAAAAGGTTGATGAACCACCAACTCCATCACCAGCCACAACTCACTATAAAGAGAAGCCACAAACTGAGGAAATCATACTTGCTACTCTAGCAGAATCAGAAGAATAGACAGCAGACAAGAAAATTTCTACTGTTAAAGAAGTTTAGAAAAAAGATGAAACACATGCAATGGATGTCACTAGCAAAGATATTCCAAAATTAGCCAAGGAACCTACCATACTATTACCGGTTCTAAGCTGGGGATCTATCGAAAATAGCATCTCTACTTCACCTGAGGTAGTGGTATGGTCTGCGTTCACTCTACCCTCCCTAGACCCCAACTATGTGGGAATATATTGGGTATGTTGTTGTTTTTGTTTTAGCCAAGGAACATACCCCTGAACTAGAGCTTAAAGTATTCTTGATCAAGATGCTCATATAACCAAAAGGGAACCAAAGGGTGGAAATGTTGAAACTTCAGACAAAAAATCCGAAATAGAGCCTACTGAGGAAAAGACAGAGCAGCAGGCAATAACAGTTGACATTGTGGAAACACTTGAGCCTATTGAGAAAAAGAAGAAGCAAGTAGATATAGAGGCCAGTGAACAGCAAAAGGCTAAAGAGGTAGAAGTCCCAAAAGCAGAACCCATGGAAGAAGATTGAGAACCAGTTCCCGTTGTAGAGGAAAAGCTAACTAAAGCTTCTGAAAAAAATGAACAAGAATATGATAATAAACACTCGGTTGATATGGCTTGATCATCTCCGTCTAATTTTACAGTTTCTTCTCTATTTACAAATTCCTCACTTGAGACCTGCTGAATACAAGAGGTCCAGATAACCTTGAAACAGGACAGTCAACCGTTCTTATGGTGGTATGTTGAGAATTTATAATATTCAATATGAGAGTTGTCAATTAGCTACCCCAAAAATTTAACATCTTCTTGATAGGTTTTCACTAAGACCAACAAGAGGAGAAGCACCACGTGCTAATAAAAGTAGAGGCATGAGGGTTGCAAAACTTTGCATCACACTCTGTCTGACAGAATGATCTGAATCACTCATACATCTCAGAAGGGGAACTACTAAGAGGGGAGCATATGGAACCAGCTCAATACCAAGTCCTTGGACAAGCAAGCTGCCAAGTATGCCATCTCCTTATTTAGAATGTATAGATGTAATGTCACCTCACATAGGCACCACATTCTAAATAACTTAGCCAATCACATTCAATTTCATTGACTTGGCCATAGTTGTAATACATCCAGATGCAGCTAAAGCAATATGCGAATGATGAGCAAATCTGAAAATGCATGGAAGGAGAGTGAGGAGCTTAGGTCTTAATGTTTCATCCAGCATCGATGCAAGGGAATAGACCACCTGCCACACAAAAGAAAAAGAGTAAGAAGACAAAGACAATTCTTAAGTCTAGGAAAGCAAAAGAGTGTCTTACTGAAATGGGCTTGAAACTAATAAAGTCTTCACGAATAATTTTGAAAAAGTAACAAAGAAAGTGGTGGGAAATGTTAATTGGCATATACTCCCTCTGGCCCCATTTATATGACACACATTCCTTTATGGTTTATCCAACATGAATGTCACTTTTTGAATTGAGTGAAATGAAACTGATTGAATGGCAGAATTGTAGAAACACTTGCTCTTTAATTTCATATTTTAAACTTTAGCTTCATTAAAGAATATGTGCCTATTGAAACACGAAAAAAGTTAAAATGATAGATCAAAATACTACGTATAAATAACTAGTAATTATGAGGCCCCAATTCTTAACCGGAGGAAATATCAAAGGTTTCTGCACTTTGATCCCTTGGATACATAGAGGGCGGCAAAGCTTTTGATTTTTTTTTCATATTATTCTATATTTTAATAATGAAAATAAATGGTATTAGGTCATGTAAGAACAAGGTTTGAGTCTATTGATTTGGTAGAATACATATGTTGTATACATCACTGTATATTTACTTTGACACCTTTCATAATGATAAATCACTTGTTTCGCTGAGAACTTCTCTTGAATTCTCAAAAAGAAATTGTCGCTCGTGGGGCAGAAAACTCATTGTCATCTCAACCATGGTATTGGAAGCTTTGAGAGAGAAAGATAAAAGACCATTCATCTTTGGTGAAGTTACTATATATTTAAATGATTTTAACCGTTATTCGCTCCGTATATTGACTATCCGGTGTTAAATATGGACATGATAACTGATGCATCACACATATTGTATATCCATGTGTAAATGTAATATTTTTTTCCCTTTTGAGACACTCATGCGAGTCCAAGAAAATGAGTACTACAAAAAAGTCAGCTCAATGTATTAAATTTTTTCTATGTGTAGAATTTGAAAAGGATCAAACTGCTGAGATCTATTGTACGAAGTCTAATTTTACATTTCCGACACGAGTTAAATTCATGACCTACCATCATAAGGCAGTAACTTTATCAGTTACTCCAAGACTCCCCTTTAGTGAGAATGAGTACCCTTTGAATGTAATAAATCTAATGCTTTGGAAAACATATTGGATAATGAATCGTATTTGATGCTAAGGGTAAAATGGGTAAATTATCCATTGGTTTCAAAATGGACAAGTATTCATGACATTTATTTTTGATATAGTCGAGTAAATTTTAAAGAATTGTGAAAAAGAAAATTTGATATGAACTCACATTTCAAGGAGTTCTCTTTGCATTTTTATTTTTGTCACGACCCGAACTAGGGCCCGGCCGTGACGGACATCCCGAACTATGAAGGCCCGAAACCCCCTTCTTTATCTGGTAATCAAGCACAACATTCATATAATAAAAGAAGATGCGGAAACATAAGCTGCTACGGAAACATGGTCAATTCTGAATTCAACATAATTATGGAAACTGCAATTCAACAACATTTAAATAACATCTTACTCAGTCTGCGAAATCTCTACTACATGATAATCTAACAACTGTTTAAAACTGGGACAAGGCCCCCAGTAGACCAAAACTGAAATAAGTGACATAATCTGAAAAGAAAGGCCTTTTGGATTAGAGAAGGCTCTCCACTGCACAATCTGATCAGCTGTCTAAATTATCTACTGCTTATCTGTACCCTTAGACTGTGCCTCAGAACCTGAAAGGTTGGAGGGGGAGGGGGGGTCAATACAGATGTACTGGTACACAGAGCATATCCAAAATAATCATTTATTGTTCAACATATATGAGAGAAATTTAAAATAGTTCATGAGTATGTCATATAGTAAGAATTCACATGGGCATTTTAAAGACTCTGTAAAAATCATCACAACTCTGAGAAATCTGTGTTAGTTCTGCGCTAGGTGGTATACCCTACAACTCTATAAAATTCCATGGGCTATATGGAAACTTCCATTAACTCGACAGCGAAGCCCCCAACCCAAGTGTGCTGCAAGGGTCGGAGTCTCTGAATCTACTACACCACACGGCCGTCGCCAACGTACAATAATAATCTACCCATATTGGCAAATATGGTTTCAGGCTAAGAGTTGCTTGAACTCGCGCCTTCTTCGGGTAACCACCTAACCCGCTTTAAACCCCTTTTTAAAACTCTATCAAAACATGCAGTCTCTGAAAACATACTCTGAAAACATGCTCTAAAAACATACTTTGAAAACATAATCTGATATGGCATAAATACATATGGTATCGTCATACCATTGACTTCCAAGTCACATCTCTGAGCCACTAGTCTATCTTACAAAATATGTTTTCAGATCACAAGTTTTGGGACCACCATTTCAATAATTCAATTCAAAGAAACTCTTTCTCAAACCTTATGTAAACACATGCAAGGAACTCATCTTTGTCAAGTATTTCAATAGTACAGTACAAGGTGGTCATGTCAAAGTTCTCAATTCACATGCAATTCTTTCTCTTAAACAAGAGAACACATTTATATCAAGAAACACCCTCTCAAAAATTTAAAATCGTGCTCAAACGCTATAATATTGTGAAAACATCTTTCAAATCACAAAACCACAATCTTTAATTCAATACAAGAGAGGGAGTTCATAATTTATGCTCTCAACAATCTTAAGTCTCAATTTCATACTTATTCATATATATATGTAAATCAATTTAGGAGAATAGACCACAAGGCCAAAGCAATAGTAGCATTGAAACATCCGAAATGCATACTCAATAATATAGTTTTCAAAACCCCCATAAAATACATGCATCAAAACCTTTAAATCATGCTTTAACAATTTCAAGCCCATGTAGTTTTTAGAACAAACCCCACGTACCTCTATTTCGGAAATTAACGGATGCTTCTTGAAGCCTACGATGCGAGGATTCCAAATCTCCACTTATCTTCTAAAACCTGTAGTTAAATCTTGAGTTACGAGGATTTTTAGTTTGAAACCCTAATTGAGTTTCTTGAGAGATTTTGATAAAAATAATCTTACTTTGGTATTTTTGGGATTAAATCCCATGTTAGAGATGATAAGGAATTGGAGAAGTACTGTTTTACCCTTAATGAGATGGAGTAAAAATATAACTGGTGCCCGATTTTATGGGCCACCGCGATGCGCCACTATCGCGGTGGCTCACTAGAAATTGACGACTGCGAAATTGGGATCCTCCGCGATGCGCCACTATCACAAGGTCCCACTGGATTTTGAAAATTGCTAATTAAACCATCTCCGCAATGCCCTAAACACCAAAATGACGATGATTTACAACTAGCACATACAATAGCCATAACTTCTTCACCGAGTGTCCATTTTGGATGAATCTTATATCGACGGAAAACTTATTCAGTCATCTACCTAATGAAAAGTTGAAATCTAAGGAATTCCACAGGGAAATAAGTATAAATCATTCTATAATCCAATGCTTGATACTTTAGGGACAAAATTTAGCTAGGAAAAGCTTGGGGGCATTACAATATCCCCCCTTGGGAACATTCATCTCCGAATGTTAATGCGGGACACAGACAAGCATAATTTCAAGCATACTAAGGCATAGAAAGAATAAAGCAAGGATTGT
>NW_025895348.1:0-1227 GCF_002878395.1 Capsicum annuum
CAATTAACACTTTACTCAAGACGAATACACTTAGATGATCATGTAATTACTATGAGATTAATTGAAATCGTAATTAAATTATCAATTCATCTTTAATTTTAGTTAAATCAATTTAGTTGTTACTAATAATTACTTAATTTTAATTATTTCAAATCTAATTGGTCAATTGATTATTCTACCTAAGACGAAACACTTAGTTGATCATGTAATTACTATAAATTTAATTGAAATTGTAGGTGAACTTACTAATTCATCTTTAATTTTAGTTAAATCAATATAGTTATTTCTAATTATGGCTTGTTTTGACTCATTTCAAATAAAATTGATCAATTGATCACTCTAATTAGGACGAACACACTTAGTTGATCGTGTAATTACCATGAGATTAATTGAAATAGTAATTGAACTTATTAATACTAATTAAATCAATTTAGTTATTACTAATATAATGGCTTAATATGAATCAATAGATGACTAAGATGTTGCAAAAGACGAGTAATCTGTTGAAAATAACCAAACAGATAAAGACATCTGTTGCAACAGATTAGTTACCTATTGCAACAGATTAGTCATCTGTTGGAAATGACCAACAGATAAAGACATTTATTATAACAGATTACTAACCTATTGCAACATATGTGTATATCTGTTTGATAATTTTCAACAAATGACTTATCTGTTGCAACAGATTAAATCCATTGCAATAAGTTATACACTTAAATGATTATGTAATTACTATGAGATTAATTGAAATTGTAATTATTAATTCAATTTGGCTATTACTAATAATGGCTTAATTTGAATCATTTCAAATAAAATTAGTCAATTGATCACTCTACTCAGAACGAACACACTAAGATGATCGTGTAATTAATATGAGAATACTTGAAATCGTAATTGAACTTATCAATTCATCTTTAATTTTAGTTATATCAATGTAGTTATTAGTAATAATATCTTAATTTGAATCATTTCAAATAAAATTGGTCAGTTAACACTTTACTCTAGACGAATACACTTAGATGATCATGTAATTACTATGAGATTAATTGAAATCGTAATTAAAATTATCAATTCATCTTTAATTTTAGTTAAATTAATTTAATTATTACGAATAATTGCTTGATTTTAATTATTTCAAATAAAATTGGTCAATTGATCATTCTACTTAAGACGAAACACTAAGTTGATCATGTAATTACTATAAAATTAATTGAAATTGTAAGT
>NW_025895349.1:0-1089 GCF_002878395.1 Capsicum annuum
AATTGGTGGTGTCAGTCTTAGCTGAAAATCCAAAAGTTTTTTTTTTCGTTTGTTTTTGGTAGTGTCTCCTAAGTTAGGGTCAATTTATTAGTTAATCGTTAATTGTTCAATCTGAATGAACTACGCATACCTGATTCCCTTCCCTCGGGTTGGGATACCTAGGCAACCCTCGGTGGGTCCGATAAATCTTTGTGTTGGCCTTTGTCTTAGTATTAGCCTAGGTCTCCCGCCCTGTAATCTAGAGTTGTTTGCTAAGTAGACTGATTTCGCTCAGTACTTCTGTTTGACAAATTGGAGTCATGAATATGGGCTGTCCCATCGACATATGTTGGCGTCAAAAAATCCCAAGGGTTGGGAATCTTCTACTCCTGTCGAATTTTTGAGATAACGTCTTGTGTGTTATTACAGGATAAATTTGTCCACCAAGTCTAGAGTTCTGATGGTTGTCAAGGTGCCCAAAAAGTTAATCAAATGGTGGGAAATGTTTAACTATGTTGATCAGCAGAAACTGATTAAAACATTAGGTGATCTTACGAAACTTCTGCATGTTACCCCTCGTCCAGATTTAATAGAGGCTTTGTTGACCTTTTGGGATCCAAGCAGTTTAGTGTTCAGGTTTGGGGAATGTGAAATGACTCCTACTTTGGCAGAAATATTCGGTTTGTTGTATTTGCCCTATATCGAGAAGGATATGAGCCGAGCACGAAATCATACTGGCGTGAGATTTTTGCAGTCTTATGGTTTAAAAAGTAAGGGTATCCATTTGGGTTGTTTAAGTGACTCGTGGGTTTCCCTATATTTTTTGTTCGCTAGATTCGGGCCCTCGGACGGTTTTGATTGCTTTTGGGATGAATTTCATGTGACTAAGGAGAAGTGGGAGAGAAAGCGTCTTGAAGTCTTCACCCTCGCTTTGTTAGGTACTTTAGTGTTTCCACTAGAAGAAAGACGTATTAATACCCATTTGCAATCTGTGGTGATGACCCTATTTCATAAGGATCAAAACGACAAGGGCATTAATCAAAAGGAAAGGTTCACTTTCATACCCATGATCTTAACAGAAATATATAAGGCTTTAACCGAAGTGAAGGG
>NW_025895350.1:0-2889 GCF_002878395.1 Capsicum annuum
AGATACACAAATAGAATTATATTTAGCAGATGATAAAATTATAAAACATATAAAAAAAGTATAATAACTGCTTTAAAAGGAAATCTACTATACTAAAAATTTAAATTTATAATAAGTACAAATTATTCAGTACCAACAACAGATAAAAACATAGATAAGTCATTAGTGCTATATTGGAAAATATCAGGAATAGAACTAACCCCAGGAAGTAAAATATTTACAGCAAGATGTAAAAATCTATATGTATTAACAAAAAAATATAAAATAACGGAAAAAAATAAAATTAATAAAATACAAATAGAAAGTCCTTTTGAATAATTTGTAAAAACAATTGATAACAATGATTATAGTTACAAAGACATCGATATAGAAGAAAATTTAGTAATAATAAATGATAGAATAAGCACAACAAAAAAGAATAGCTTTTGAAAAACCAGAATCATCAGGATCATCGAAAAGAACAAATTATGAAATAACTTCAACAGTTAATTTAATTCAATATTATATAACGGGAACAATAAATGAAAAAGAATATCTAATATTCCTAAATACAGGACAAGAAGAAAACTATATAGCAAAATACCTAGTGACAAATAAAAAATAAAATTTAATCGTAATATATGTCCAGATCTACCAAGAAGTTTAATAACTATTAAAGATACAACTGGAAAAAAAAATAATAGGAGTTAAAAAAATAAAAATAGAATTTGAAATAAAAGAAGATATGCAAAAAAACAGACATAATATTAGGGATAAAATGGTTAGAACAAGTAAAACTCTACAATATAGAACATACACAATTAACCATAACATACAATAAGAAAAAATTATTAATAAAGATAGCTTTAACATGAAAATATATGTACTTATGAAAATAATAGTAGAAGGATATTATAATAGATATTATACACTTATGATAGATATAGGAGCAGAAGCCAACTTATGTAGATATAACTATTTACCAGAAGACAAATGGGATAAGCTAAAAACACCAATAGTAGTCAAAGGATTCAATAATGAAGGAAGTTTAATTACCTATAAAGCTAGAAATATAAAAGTACAAGTATGAGATAAGATATTAACAATAGAAGAGATCTATAATTATGAACTAACATCAAAAGATATGCTTTTAGGAATGTCATTTTTAGATAAACTATACCCGCATATAATAACTAAAACACACTGGTGGTTTACAACACCATGTAAATAAAAGGTAAGAGCAAAAAGAGTTATTAATAAAATAAGAAAGAAAGCTGATTGGATAAAAGGAAGTGAAAAAATCACACAAAAATTAGAAAATATAAAAAATACTGAAGACACAATAGAACTAGTTATATTTTCAATAAATAAAGAAGAAATAACTATATTTTCAATAGATAAGGTAGAAATAATAAAGAAAAAATTATAACAACTATATAGTAAAGATCCATTAAAAGGATGGGAAAAACATAAGGCTACTGTAAGAATTGAGCTAATAGATAAAAATAGTATAATAATCCAAAAACCATTAACATATAACTTTGATGATTTAAAAAGAATTTAAAATGCATATAGATGAATTATTAGAAAAAAAAATACATACAAAAAAGTAATAGTAAACACACTAGCCCAGCATTCATAGTAAATAAACACAGTGAACAAAAAAAAGGAAAAAGTAGAATAGTTATTGATTATAGAAAGCTAAATGCAAAAACTATGACATATAATTATCCAATACCAAATAAGATATTAAAAATAAGACAAATACAAGGATATAATTACTTTAGCAAATGTGACTATAAATCGAAATTTTACCACCTAAAGTTAGACGAAATTCTAAGAAACTAACTGCGTTTACAGTGCCACAAGGATTTTATGAATGGAATGTGTTACCATTTGGATATAAAAATGCACCAGGTAGATACCAACAATTTATGGATAATTATTTCAAATAATTACCTAATTGTATAGTATACATAGATGATATATTACTATATACAAAAACTAAAGAGGAACATTTAAAATTATTAGAACAATTTGCAGGTATATAGAAAATTCAAGAATAAGTCTAAGTGAAAAGAAAGTAGAAATAATGAAAAAACCAGATAAAATTTTTAGGAATACAAATAGATAAAAGTGGAGTAAAAATGCAACAACATATAGTACAAAAACTAATCAATTCAAAAGAAGAATTAGATACAAAAAAGCGATTACAATCATTTTTAGGATTAATAAACCAAGTAAGAGAATATATATACCAAAATTAGCAGAAAACCTAAAGTCATTACAGAAAAAATTAAGAAAGGATGTCGAATATAATTACAACGAAGAAATAAAAAACAAGTACAAAAAATAAAATTACTTTGTAAAGAGTTACCAAAATTACAATTTTCAGACGAAAAAAAAAATTTACATATATAGTAGAAGCAGATGCAAGTGAATTTAGTTGTGGAGGAGTACTTAAATATAGATATGAAGAAGAAAAATTAGAACATCATTGTAGATACTACTCAGGAACGTTTAATGAAGCAGAAATAAAATGGGAAATAAATAGAAAAGAATTATTCTCATTATATAAATGTTTATTAGCATTTGAGCCATATATTGTATATAACAAGTTTATTGTAAGAACAGATAATACGCAGGTACGATGGTGGTTAACAAGAAAAATACAAAATTCAGTTACAATGAAGGAAATTCGGAGATTAGTATTGAATATATTAAATTTTACATTTACAATTGAAGTAATCAAGACTAACAAGAATGTTATTGCAGATTACATATCAAGACAAAGCTACCCAAACTGATATTACAGAAGACGATACTCTAGAAAAGATACTCAAAACCCTAACTACACTTTCACTGAAAGTGGATAGTATGGGAAATGAGATAGAAAAGCTAAAGACTAAT
>NW_025895351.1:0-1071 GCF_002878395.1 Capsicum annuum
TGCAGTATGTGTTCGCTAGCTCTTGCAAAATTGTAGATAGTCCGATATCTCTTATTCGTATAAAATTTTGGTATCTCAATTTTAGGTATTTCTGGTTGTGGAATAATATCTTATGGTATAATCATATCTCGTGTCATTCCTATCTTTACAACTTGTATGGGTTTTTTAACTTCTTCATGTAATATCTCTGCTGGTGCCGTGTAAATTTTTATAAAAAAATAGGGTACCTTTGGTTATTCTTTTAAAAATGCTAAATGCTTCATATATTTCCGGTATAGTGGATATCTCATTTCCGCCAGAGGTATATACAGTACTGAGTAGTCCATATTCATAGCAAGTTTTAACTAGACTTGGTTTGGTTTTAGGTAAAGCAATTATCTTATTATATTCGGTCAATCTCTGGGTTATATAGTTTGTATCTGGTTCTTGGATGTTTATAGCTCTGGGGTTAGTATTTAAAAAGGTTTGTACATTGTAGATATTTTCTATATATGTCCGGGCTGTGTAGTTGTAAGTTTTTTTATCTTGCTTTAGACTATCTCGGTATGTGGTAATTTGTGGGGGTATAAACATGGGATTTTTTTATGTATTTGGTATATATGATTTATCAAATAGCTTGTTTAGGTTCATATTTGTGTTTTTCCTAACTCCTTTGCTTGTACCTGCAGAAGTAGATTGATAAACATTATGGATTTTATGGAGTGTCCCATCGTCTTCTTCTAGCTCTGGAACTTTAATGTCTTCCGATTGACATAGCTCTGCACACTGTTGAGTTAGCTGATTTATAGCTATAGACTTCAGTTTAACTTCATTAGTCTTTAGCTTTTCTATTTCATTACCCATACTGTTCACTTTCATTGAAAGCGTAGTTAGGGTGTTGAGCATTTTTTCTAGAGTATCCTCTTCTATTATATCAGTCTGTGTAGCTTTGTCTTGATATGTAGTCTGCAATAACATTTTTCTTAGTACTAATTACTTCAATTATAAATGTGAAATTTAATATATTCAAGACTAATCTCTGAATCTCTTTTGTTGTAACTGAATTTTGTATTTTCTTTGTTAACCACCAGC
>NW_025895352.1:0-1870 GCF_002878395.1 Capsicum annuum
TTCATCTGAAATAAATTTTTCCTTAATTGCTCTAGTAGTTGGTCATTTCTCTGGATTAAGTAGTGTCATAATCCATCTTTGCACTTATTTTATATTTTCTTGTCTTAACTCTCATGAATTTTAATAAATCATTAGCTGGTCTCTTGAATAATAACTCCATATTGGATTCCCGTTTAGGTAGTTATTTGATAATTCTTGGATAGTTGTGGATATTCCAATAATTCTTTTATTCGCATAAAAATCTGGTATATGTATTTTGGATATTTCAACTTACTGTTGGATATCTTTGGGTATGATCATATCTCGGGTCATTCCTATCTTCACAACTTGTATAACTGGTTTAATTTCATCATACAATATCTCTGTTGGTGCCGTATAGAACTTTACAAAAAATAGTTTGCCCATGGTTATCTTTTTGTAAGTGGTAGTTGCTTTATATATTTCTGGTATAGCAGATAATTCACTTTCGTCTTTGGTATATACAGTATTCAGTAGTCCATGGCTGAAACAGGTTTTAACTAGATTTGGGTTAGTTTTTGGTAATGCAATTAACTTATTATATCCTTGTAGCTTTTGGGTTATATAGTTCGTATTTGGTTCTTGAATTCTTGTAGCTCTAGGTTTAAGGTTTAAGTAGGTTTGTATCTGGTGGATGTTTTCAATATATGCTCTGGTTATGTGGTTATAAGCTTTCTTGTCTTGGTTTAGGCTATCTAAATATGTAATAGTTTGTGGGGGTATAAACAAAGGCTCTTTTGGGGGGTTTTTGGTATAAATGGCTTGTCAAATATTTTGTTCAAGTTCATATTTGGGTTCTTTAGAACTCCTTTACATGTACCTGCAGAAGTAGATTGATAAATGTTGTGGGTTTTTTGGAGTGTCCCAGCATCTCCTTCTATCTCTAGAATTTTATTGTCTTTCAATCGACATTTCTCTGCACACTGCTTAGATATCTGAGTCATAGCTTTAGACTTTAGTTTAACTTCATTAGTCTTTAGCTTTTCTATCTCATTTCCCATACTATCCATTTTCAGTGGAAGTGTAGTTAGGGTTTTGAGTATCTTTTCTAGAGTATCGTCTTCTGTAATATCAGTTTGGGTAGCTTTGTCTTGATATGTAATCTGCAATAACATTCTTGTTAGTCTTGATTACTTCAATTATAAATGTTAAATTTAATATATTCGATACTATTCTCCAAATTTCCTTCATTGTAACTAAATTTTGTATTTTGCTTGTTAACCACTACCGTACCTGTGTATTATCTGTTCGTACAATAAACTTGTAATATACAATATATGGCTCAAATGCTAATAAACATTTATATAATGAGCATAATTCTTTTCTATTTATTTTCCATTTTATTTCTGTTTTATTAAACGTTCCTGAGTAGTATCTACAATGATGTTCTAATTTTTCTTCTTCATATCTATATTTAAGTACTCCTCCATAACTATATTCACTTGCATCTGCTTCTACTATATATATAAATTTTTTATTTTCGTCTGGAAATTGTAATTTTGGTAATTCTTTACAGAGTACTTTTATTTTTTGTACTTGTTTTTAATCTTCTTCGTTGTAATTATATTCTTTACCCTTCCTTAATTTTTTCTATAATAGTTTTAGGTTTTCTACTAATTTTGATATATATTCTCTTACTTGGTTTACTAATTCTAAAAATGATTGTAATTTCTTTTTTTGTATCTAATTTTCTTTTGAATTTATTATTTTTTGTACTGTATGTTGTTGCATTTTTACTCCACTTTTATCTATTTGTATTCTTAAAAATTCTGTCTTGTTTTTCATTATTTCTTCTTTCTTTTCACTTAGACTTATTCCTAAATTTTCTATTATACCTGCAAATTGTTCTAAT
>NW_025895353.1:0-1614 GCF_002878395.1 Capsicum annuum
TTTTAAAAGGTTCTTCTGGAATACTCCAGTTTTGAAGATCATTTTCAATATTAGCAATCTGGGTTGCTTGAGAAGACAAGTTAACAGTATTCTTAATATGATGATTGGGATTCATTAGAAAGGAAATACTGTCTAGAGACTAACTGGGAAATCTAATTATTTACATAAGATAGCAAACAACAATAATCATTGATGATTCTACCTATAAAAGATTATATCAATAGATCTACGTCCTATCTGATCTAACAAGTCTTAATGGCTGTTACAACAGTTTTCTCTTAATGTTATCTTAGCGGCGGGACCACCAACATGGTCGAATGCTTACCTAAGCTAAGACCACACTTTTCAGGCTGACCAACGCCCTAAACCGGAGATTAATAGGATACTTCAAACACTTTAGAGAAAACGAATACTCTATACTTTAGAAAGATTATTATAGGACAAGATATATTGAAATAATTTATTTAGAAGTATCATCATCAATAAATTAAAGTAATAGGTATCTTTTATGAAATTAGTTTTCTCATGCTCTAGACAATATATGTACTTAGCTGCTCATGCTAAGTGCATATACTGCCAACATGGCTCTGATACCAAAGTTTATTACCAGCAACATACTCGGCTCCAAGAGGCCCTAGAACACGAGAATCTTTATGATCCAGGTAGCCCTACTGCCTCAGATATGGAACCTCCCCCCCACCATACCTCGTCAAAAAATTAGAACGGACCCATAATTAGAGGTCATCAAATCCAATGATGAGTATACTCCAGACCTCAAATCTCTTGAGGTTCGCTGGTACCTTCCAAAAGATGCAATAAAAAGAAAATAGTACACCAGTACCTATTCTACAGAACAACAAAAGGAATTTGGTCGGCTTTGGATAGCTGATATGAAAAGACTTCGATGTGACATCGAATTCTTCAGAAGGTTTGAATTCCCTGGGGGAATGGAAAACCAAAATGAATCCCTTCACGTGATCATTAATAAATGGTACACGCAGAGTAACAAGCTAATTGAATTCGTTACTCCTCCCCTTGAAGGGATAAAAATTCCTCATTCTAATGAGATCCTCAATGCTTCACCCTTTAAGAAGAAGTATGATAGACCCCTATCAGCCCCCATCAACAGAGACCTAGATATGATAGTTGAACAAAACAACTATACTAATCAGGTCCTTCATACTATCTCCCAGCAAATAGGAGATAATAAGAGCTCGATGCTTCCTTTCAGCTCACCCACTCCTGAGAAAAGCATTCCAGACCCTAATCTCATTACCAACCCTATATTTAAAATCCCTGAATTCCAAAAAGAGAAATTCCCTAATCTCAGCGATGACTTTAAGGTTTCGGGAAAAATCTTAGAGCAAATCAATGAGAAGCTCTCTAAATTCAAAATTTCTGAGAAAGGTGAGACCAGCAGCCAAAAGGAGTCTGTTTCCAAACTAACCCATGAATGTTTTTCTACTAAGAAAAACTATTACAAACGACGCTCTCCTTCAGACGTCCAGTTTGAAAAAAACCCTTACCTCTCTACTTCTAACCATGATGGTAGAGAAATAACTGAATAGAATGTTGATGGTTTGGCTGAACACCAAATCTATAACAAACTCCATG
>NW_025895354.1:0-1277 GCF_002878395.1 Capsicum annuum
TAAAAGCTTTCTTAGTGTGCACTGATCTAATATTCCAAATAAGAGCGTTACTCATAGCTACATATTGGATTTAGACGCACTTCTCCTCGTTTGCATACCTGAAGTTTGTACGCTGCTGTCCCTTTGCTTTTTCCTTTGTTTACCACCAAATTTTCCTTTCTCTATTTGCCTCGGAGATAAATCCCCTTCCCCAGCAATATTTTGAAAACTTTGAGCGATGGATTCCTCATCTCGATCAATGCTTGTAAATTCGTAATCTTCATCTACTGGCCTTACACTCTGAGCAACAATTGGAAGAGCAACGTTAGGCGCAACAAGCTGTCTCTGAGATTGTTAGCAGGGTTTAGGGTTTAGGTTTTTTTTTTTTTTCTTTTTTTAGCAAACTCCACTAGGCAAGGTGCCTAGGTTCTTTTTATAAATTTTTTAAAGATCAAAAAGTCATTACAAATGTAGCCAAAGCGTAAAAATAAAATCAAAACCTTAGTTAATGACCAAAATAAGACTTACAGAATGTCTTAATCTGGTGCTAGAGTAAGTGTGAAAAAAATATGATAAACATGCTAAAGATGTACTAAAAATTGCAAAACTAATATTTGAATGATGTAGTATCCATGAACTGAATTTCCAGCTTGCCTTTGCTAACTTGAAATCTCCTTTACAGTGTTGTTTTAAAGAGCATTGATGCTTGTTCGTTGCTTCAAACGGTTGCTGCTGCATCTCCCACATTAGAATCGCAACTTCTATCATCATATTCCGGTCTTCAAGGTTGTTCAAAATGCAAACAAAACCCCTTGGACGCTGACATATATATTTGCCGAAAAATGATTCAAGTATAAAGCAAGTTAGTCGACAAAAATGTTTCCCAAGTCTGGAACTCTTGGTGCACAAATTAGTTGACAGATCGCGGCTTGTATCATCTGAATGAGTGTTGAGCAGCTCCATTTGCAAAATAAAAAATCTAAAGTACTAATTTATCGATTTAGTTTGTATCAAATCATCACCTCGTGAAATAGGTTCAATGAAACACTAAACTTTATCGAAATTGGAACACGAGCAGGCCATATCCTTTCCTTCAAATGTAGGATCAATGAAGTAGTAGCAAACATTGGATAAATATTTGTCCAAACCACTTCCCGTATGAGTAATATCACAGGAAAAAAAGATGAATTCGCTGAACCTGGACATGAATTCCTATTTTAAAGTCTCAACCCATGGCTGGCCGCTTTTGCATTTCCATCCTATGCTAGTTCCATTTATTAATATTCTCTCAATAGAAT
>NW_025895355.1:0-2078 GCF_002878395.1 Capsicum annuum
TAGTCCAAGTGTTTGAACTGTCAATAAGTGAAGGTAGAACACATGAGTCCAGGTGGTACTTCCCAAGAGATAGCCCTTTCTTTATAGAAGTGGGAAATGATAAACATGGACTTCATTATAGGACTTCCGAGATCTCAAAACATGTATGATTCTATATGGGTGATTGTAGC
This sequence comes from Capsicum annuum, assembly GCF_002878395.1. Taxonomy (NCBI): domain Eukaryota; kingdom Viridiplantae; phylum Streptophyta; class Magnoliopsida; order Solanales; family Solanaceae; genus Capsicum; species Capsicum annuum. The sequence continues at coordinate 171 of NW_025895355.1, forward strand.
TCGGTTAACAAAGTTAGCCCACTTTTTGCCTGTGAGGACTAATTTTTCAGAGAGGGTTATGCTAAGATTTACATTGATGAGATAGTTCGGTTGCATGGGGAACCAGTGTCCATTATATCCAATAGAGGTACGCAGTTTTCATCTCAGTTCTGGAGATATTTTCAGAAGGGTTTTGGTACACAAGTGAATTTGAGCATAGATTTCCATCCTCCAACGGATGGGTAAGCTGAGCGTACCATTTCGACTCTCAAGGATATATTGAGGGCATGCATCATTGATTTCAAAGGTACTTGGGTAGATCACCTGCCACTGGTTGAATTCGCTTACAATAATAATAATTACCATGCCAGCATCAAGATGGCTCCTTTTGAGGCTTTGTATGGGAGGAGATATAGGTCTTTGATAGGGTGGTATGAAGTGGGTGAGACTCAGTTGTATTTGCCTGATCTTGTTCATCATGCGATGGAGAAAGTGAAGATCACTAGAGAATGGATAAAGACTGCTCAGAGTCATCAAAAGTCCTATGCCGATGTTCGGAGAATAGGACTAGAGTTTGAAGTTTGTGATTGGGTATTTCTCAAGGTTTCTCCTATAAAAGGAGTTATGCTGTTTTGAAAAAAGGAAAATTGAGCCCTCGCTATATAGGGCCATATCAGATTCTGAAAAAGATTGGTACAGTTGCTTATGAGCTAGAATTACCTGTAAGTTTGGGTTCCATTCATCCGGTATTCCATGTATCTATGTTGAAGAAATGCATTGGAGATCATTCTCTGGTATTGCCAGTAGAGGGTATCAAAGTGACAGACTCCTTGTCTTACGAAGAAGATCCCATTGAAATTTTAGATCGCCAAGTTTGAAAGATGAGGAGCAAAGAAATAGCCTCAGTAAAGGTACCGTGGAGGAATCAGAAAGCCGAAGAACAACTTGGGAGTCAGAAGATGACATGAGAATTAGATATCCCAATTTGTTTGCTTCGATGGAGGATGAGATAGAAGGTACTATTCCTATCTTATCTTTCCTAGTCCATTATTATGCTTGAAATAGTATCTATCTGCGTCCCACATCATCATTCAGGGATGAATGACCCTAAGGGGGGAATAATGTAACGCCCCATATTTCAAGCTACAATATAGACCATGATTCTGATGTGTTGGTAAATACCGACGCCATTAAATCCTATGCCAATATGGCATGTTAATTATTTGTGTAGCATCCGAATCCATTCAAGCTTGAATTTAGACCATAGAGGTCCTTCAACTCAAGGACGAGTTGAAACTATTTCGATCGACTAAGTTTAAGTAGATGTTGTAAATTGTGTCAGCTTCTATCAACCATAACTCTTTGTATATGTCGAATTAGGAAGCATACTATTTGTGAAATGATAGATCTCCGAGTTAGCTTTCCAACGATACCAATTTTCCTAAAATCCGACACCCAAGCAAGAAGTTACGGCCTTTCAAAGTGATATGCGTCACCTAACCAATTGCCCATGGACATTGGAAAGCATAGGCGATAGCCTAGGCGGAGCCTATGTAAACATAGATGACAGCCTAGGTGGCACCTATGTAAACATAGGCGATAGCCTAGGCGGCGCCTATGTAAACATAGGCAATGGGATGGGCGACGCCTATGTAAAGAATTCAAGTGACTTAAACACTCCCATTTCGGGGCAAAATGGTCCTTTTCCACCCTTACTTAGCCCTAAAACACGAAATTCAGTTCCAAGGACCCCAAAATACACCTTCATTCATCAAATGTGCTCAAGGATTCTCCTTAGGATTTAAAAATAAAAAAACCCAAGCAACTCATGATTCAACTGGGGGTTTTAGGAACTAATTGCATATTTGGAATCCTCTCATTGGTAGGCTTCAAGAAGCATCTAATATTCATAGTAATCGAGGTACGTGG
>NW_025895356.1:0-1477 GCF_002878395.1 Capsicum annuum
AGGGAGGCTAAAGCATGGTTTAATCTTGGCATTTTGGAAAGAGTTAGTATTCCTAACTTTCCAAAGATGCCATAGGCAGTAGGGCAGGAGAGTACTCCAAGGAGTGTTGTTGTCAAAATTGAGATTGCTGACCCTCTTCCAGGTGTGGTTCCAGTTAATGGGGTCAAATATGTTGAGGTGGAGGGTGATGTTGCCTCTATACCTCTGGATGAGCTGTGTCCAGAGGGACTTGGCTAAATCACACCCAAAGAAAATGTGGTGCTGATCTTTCTGAATGTTGTTGCAGGTTTGACAGGTATTGTTGAGGTTAATGCCTCTTTTGTGAAGGTTGGCTTTGGTGGGAAGGCTATTGTGCTGAATGAGACACATGAAGGTCCTTATTTTGTTGGGGATGTTAAGGTTCCAAATCCAATTAAAGGAGTTATGGGGATTGTGAGAAGGGTATTTTTTCCTGACAATGTAGTGGTAGGCACTTTTACTGGTGAAGATGCCATTTCCCCTTAGAGACCAAACAGGGGTGTCCTGGGTGAGGTGGGAACTCTGAATGAAGGTATTTTTGATAGTGTTGACAATATTTGGTGGGATATCGAAAGGTAGAGTGGAGAAATCCCACCTTCCTTCCCTCCAGATGTCTTTGACAAGGATAGGGTTAAGGGGATTAGTGTTAGGGCCATGGATAATTGTATCCAGAGGGGGACGCCTGGGATCCATCTATCCCTCCAGGCATCAACTTTGGAGCCAGGCTTTTTCAACCAATAATGCCCATTAACATGAATCATATTTTTTTTAGGAAAAAAAAAACATGAATCATCTCTACTCGAGGAGTCATACCTTAATGAGGCTGTTTGGTCTCCTGGAATATGCCAGTAATCAGCGGTTCCCTTTGTTCTGTATGCAACTTTTTTTTGGCTCCATCATCTCTTTTTCCCTGATAAGTGTTTGCTTATACTTTAGGTGCTGATAATTTAATTCCCATGGAGCTTGCATTAAAAATAGCCAGCAAAATTCGGGAAAAAGAGCGATTTGCTGTTTATATTGTCATTCCAATGTGGCCCGAGGGAGTCCCCACTTCTGCCTCAGTGCAAGAAATTCTCTATTGGCAGGTTATGCAGCATACTGATCTTTAAATGTTAGCGTCATGTGTATGATTTGAGAGTTTGAGTTTCTTTTAATCAATAAAACAATAATGTGATTTAACTTGATTGATGAAAGAGTGATATAAAGTGTTCAACTTTTCGGATTACCCCTTCATAATCTGGTAATTCTTGTCCCTGACACGGGGATAAGTGAGCCAAACGTGATGATTTAATTAGTTTGGTGGATAATTGAATATTTTGAGTTTATATCTACCTGTAGAGGTCCTTTTTTAGTTTTATGCTCCCCCTCTTTTACCTGTTTTTCTGTTTTTTTCACTCTCTTTTGGATATAATCAACACTTTCTTAGTGCTGTTGCCATTTCACAAAAAAAAAAAAAAAA
>NW_025895357.1:0-2798 GCF_002878395.1 Capsicum annuum
GCTATTGTATATTCATAAGTTGTATTTTGATTGTTGTTGTATTTGAACAAAACAATAACTAAGCCTTGTTCAACTGCATATTTGTATGCAATTGTAATTTCTCATTATTCGTCGAATCTTGAGGAATAGCCACTTTTAAGGATGTTAAGGATGATATACGTTAAGGGTGTGTTCAAGAATGAAGTTAGCATTTTTGGATATCCATGTTATGTGTTAGAATCTAAGTTTGAATCTTGGAGGACTGAGCTAATAGAAAGATGAATTGAAATTCTAGATTGTGCAAACTTAGGGTATGGTAATACTCCTGAAAATTCTAAGTTAGTCAGTATTTAAGTTATTATAGGATGATAATCGGGGATATTAAAAGTTAAGTGTTCTATCTTAGAAGTATTAGCAATGGGCTTTACACTTTCGGATATAGTCTTTCAAGGTGAGTTATTAATTATGTGCATTGTTATATCTCGGACTCTAGAGTAAAGTGGTTGAAGTTCAGTTTAGAGTTTATTGAAGGGGTCCACAAATTTAGAACAATGGCTTAAACTACGGGAGAGATGATTGAACAAGGAACCAAGTCAGGCTCTTAGATTCTAATAGTGATGCCAGTGTGTTGTAGAACATCAGTAGGGGAGGAAGATGCCCAACCCATTATCATCTCAGTGTGAATTGTTGTACTTCAGTTATCACGATATCTACTCAAGCCTTACAAGTCAGCTCTATGATCATAACTCATCTTCATGCACTTTCTCTAGAATCATGTACGCTTTCAGTTCCTAGTACGAGGAGTTCCCGATCACTTCAGCAGTACAAATCTATTCCATGAATTTATGAACTGCAAACTCAAGTCACGCAGCTCATGACTCATGTACATGCTTTACAGTATGCTCAGTTCCCATAACTCATGGTACACTCTTAGCGATGAGCGAAACTCAGATTATGTCATGTACGTCCCAGATTAGATCTCTTTAATGAATTCGTGCCTTTGATACTCTATTCCTCAGGCCTCAGTTAAGTGTCACGTTATGCATAGTATTCTTTCACGCTTCAAGTCCTCATGATCTAACCTTTCAGTGACCTCTCCTTATGTTAAGGTAGTGGCGATGAAAAATTGATGATCAATGGTTTAGATGGGAGAGAGTAGATGTTTCTTGTTGAGGAAAGATTATTGTATGCTTGTTTTTATACAAGGCTACAAGGTTGAAGGAAGATTGAGGTAAAGCTTTTGGTGTAGATCATGGGTTGGTTGAGAATTCTATGCGTGTTTTATTGGGGATAGTGCATGGGAGTTGTTATTGACAAGAGATATTTGAGAACGTGGAAGAATTTCTAGGTGGGTTGGTTGCCTGGAAGTTCATAAGCAAATGATAGGCTTGAATGTCATGTCTGTATATACGTGGATAAATGCATTGTTGTAGTGGTAAGGAGTGTTATTCTTGAGATCAGAGATGCGAAAACGCATAGGATATTGAATCCGTGGTTTACACTAGTATTATGGTGTTATCTGTGGTACCGTGTGACTTTGAGTAGTCTTGAACATGGTGAGAGAAGTTAGTTCAGCTCAGACTTAGGCCTATAGTCCATGTATGATTATAGAGTTGCAGCCATGTTGCGATTCCTTATGCAGATATCTTATTCAGATCGTGCCCACCTGGTCATATATACGATGACATCTTTTACCATAGTGCGATGGTTCCCCATCTCCAACAAATGACGTAAGGATCCCGTAACACCAAAATCTGCCAAGAAAGTTATCCTCCGTTACCCCAAAATGAAAAACGTCATCGTGTTGTTTTTGGTCTGTAAAGATGTGTTGTTAGGTGTTCCGTTTTACTTTCCCACTAAATCTGTGCTCGAGAAATATTTGTCGATACACCAACTATTAAAGTTGAATTATTGAATTGTGGAGGTTCATTTAGTACTATTATCCTAGTAGCTTCCAAATAGCTCACTGAAGAAACATGCAATTTGCTTGCTCAAAGCTTTGGCTGTTCAAAAGATAAAAACAGCAGTTGTCTTCGTGCGCTAAAGGGAAACCCAGCTCGGTGTACTAAGCTCCTGCTATGTGAGTGGTTCGAGGAAGGGCTGGGCCGTAGGATCTATTGTACGCAGTCTTATACTATTTTACAATTAGCATTTCGGTGAAGATCAAAAGGAAAAACAACGATGGTGACAGATAACGGAAACAAGCAACTACAAGAATAAGGCTAATAGTATGACTGATACGGTGCGCTAGACTACCACCAAGCTTAATCGTATTGTAAAGCAAACCAACGCGCAACTACCTACTGACCTTCTACCCTAATCCGCGACCTCCTTACCCTCTTATATAAGGTCATGTCTTCGGTAAGCTGATGTTGTGTCATTTCTTGTCTAGTCACCTCTCTAAAATACATCATAGGACTAAATCTACCTCTCCTAGTATCCACTAAATCTATCCTCTCACATTTGCACATCTCTTCACATGCTCAAACCAAAAGACTAAGCTTTTAAGCCGGCATTTTTTATGAATTATGAATCTAGCTGCATTACGTAGAAACTTTGATCTATAAACAAACATTGCCATAGAATTGATGCATTCTGTGGAACCAGTGGAGATGCGTGCAAGCTGACCCGAACACCACGATTATCCAAAAAAGAAAATACTAATGATATAAACAGACAGGAAGAGTAGAATATTAGAATCTGCCTTTGTTAGTGTATTAAGTTGAGAATAAAGGCACTCTTAATGCTAAAGATGCCAGACTTGGTATCGAAGTAAAGCTATAAAAACTTGTAGCTTTTTGCAGATACTGATTGAAGTG
>NW_025895358.1:0-14511 GCF_002878395.1 Capsicum annuum
ATAAACCCCATTAAGATAATGTATCCAAATTTTTAAGGAAAAAACAATAGCTTACAACTCAAGATCGTGGGTAGGGTAATTTCTTTTATGGGGCTTAAGCTTTCAAGAGGCATAGGCTATAACCTTACCTCTCTACATCAATACACAACCAAGACCAATCTTGGAAGCATCGCATTAAACAAGAAACCCATCTAAACCATCGGGGAAAGTCAAGAGTGGGGATAAGGTGAGTCGAGTCTTTAACTCCTAAAAACTTTTCTCTTAAAATTCTTACCACTAAAATTTGACTTTCTTCTGAGACAGTTGAGACATGGGGGATGTAATAGATGAGAACCATTCAATAAACCATTGATAATATCCAACCAAACCCAAGAAGCTCCTGATATTTGATGGAGAGGTTGATCTGGGCTACTTTTTCATGGATTTGGTCTTCTGAGGGTCAACTCTTATGCCAACACCTAAAATAATATGGCTAAGGAAATCTACTGATCTTAGCAAAAACTTGCACTTACTGAATTTATTGAACAACTAATGGGCTCTAAGAGTCCTCAATACAACTTTGAGATTGTCTGCATGATCATTTTCACTTCACGAGTAGACAAGAATATCATCAATGAAGACTATGATGAACATATCTAAGTATTGTATTAACATTCTGTTCATAAAGTCCATAAAAGCTGAAGGGGAATTTGTTTGTCGAAAAGACATCACTAAGAATTCAAAGTGATCATACCGGGTTTTGAAAGCTATATTTGAAATGTTACATTCTTTGAATCTAAGCTGATGATAGCCAGATCTGAGTTCTATCTTAGGGAAATAAATAGCACTCTGGAGTTGTTCAAACAAGTCATTAATTCTAAGGACTGGATACTTATTCTCTATTGTGACTTTCTTCAATTGATGATAATCAATGCATATTCTGAGAGAACCGTCTTTCTTACACATGAACAAGACTGGAGCACCCAATAGGGAAACACTGGACTGATGAAACCCTTATCTAAGAGATCTTTTAACTATTCTTTCAACTCCTTAATCTCAGCTGGAGCCATTCTATAATGTGGAATGGAGATAGCCTGGGTATCTAGAAGAAGATCTATTCCAAAGTCAATTTCTCTCTCGGGAGGAACTCTGGGATGATATTTAGGAAACACATCTGAAAATTCACTCAATATTGGAATTGTCTTTAGACTCAAAAGTCTCAGAACTAGAGGATTTGAGTCAAACAAAATGGTAAACATACCTCATCGATATCATCTTTCTTGCTCTAAGATATAAAACATATTTGATCTCTAAGCACTGAAGTACTACCCCTCCATTCAATAACTGGCTTATTAGGAAACGAAAACAAAATGACCCTATTTTTAATATTAATTGAAGTATTGCTTGAGTGGATCCAATCCATGACGAGATTGACATCAAAATTAGTCATCTCTAACTCTATAATATCTACCGAAGTGATTTTTTGGGATACCATAACTGGGCAATTTTTGTGCATATGTCGGGCTATGATAAACTTACCTATTGGAGTAAACACTAAGAAAGATTCTACTAATAACTTTGAGATGACACCGAAATCAGCCTTTATATAGAGGGTTATAAAGAAAGTGAGGCTCCAGGGTCTACTATAACATAAACATTAAGGTGAAAGACCCGTAACACACCTATAATCACATCAGGAGAAATTTTCCAATCTTGTCAAGACTGAAGTGCATATAGCTTCTTCTAGCTCTATCTACTGGTGGCACTGGATATAGTGCCCTACTGAGTTTGATGACCTACTGGTGCTGCTAGATAATTATTCTAAATATGTTAATCATTTTTACCTTTCCATATACCCGTCGAGCACTCCTTAATTCTGTGGCCTATCTTGCCATACCCAAAATACACATCACTATCAGCCCTGCATTCACCTGGATGATTCTTACCATATTTAAGACAAAGTGGGCTAGTACAATCATTAATCACACTACCCTGTGACTTAGAGCCTGGCACCTTATCCTGACTATCATTCTTAAACTTTGCCAGTGGTGAGCTAACTGAAAATATATCCGGAGCTGAGAAGTTTTAATAGAATTGAGAACTATTACCAACCTCTGACCTCAGTTGAGAAAATTTAAAGATACTTATTCTAGTCCTGTTATTCTATCTCTCTTTCTCCTTAAGCTTTTGTTCCTCAATCTGTTGAGCATGAACCATAAGCCTAGATATGTCCATCTCCTTAATAGACATCTTAGTACTACAATCCTTGACCATACTATCAGCTATACCAGAAACAAAATTACTCATTCTAAACCTATTATCAGCCACCATCAAAGGAGCATACCGCGATAACTGAGTAAACTTAAGTGAGTACTCTTTTACACTTATATTACCCTGCTTCAAATTAATAAGCTTCAGCATCTTAGCTACCCTTAATTCTAACAAAAGAATCAATTTAAAAAGGTTGTATCAAACTCGTCCCACTATACAGGAGTTGTATCATCACCACAGACCTTTTTTCACTACTTAAACTAGATGTAAGATACATCCTATAATTGATATGTACCCAATGCTGCACGCTCACTCAAAGTGACACCCATGATATCTGTCACTTTTTAAACCATATCAAGTAACTCCTACAGATCTTCCTCAGACTTGGATGCCCAAAACAAACAAGGATACATTTGGGTGAAATCATAAATCCTAGTTGTATTTGTATTTACCCCTGGATTGGATGAAGCAATAGCTTGGTGATTATTCCAAGCAGCTTTAGAATGGGACAAGGCTATGAAATCAGCCCTAAACTTATTGTGAAAAACATGGTCATTTAGGGAATTTTCCTGAACAAGTGGTGGTGCGGGCTGATCTCTGTTCCTTCTTTCGCAATTTCTTCTAAGAGGTATAGTGTATAAAGGATGAAGGATTAGTTAGAAAGGGAGTTTAAATAGAGCTCATGCTCTTTTGAATTGCATGAACACTAACAGAAGGGAAGCTTTCCTAAAATATCTCATAGCCTCTTGTCCATAAGTGTGGCGCGTTTCTCACCTATGTACTAGACTTTACTCAATATGACTTTCAAAATCCCTAGGATACTTTTAAGCCTGGCTCTGATACCAATTTTTTTCATGACCCAAGGCTACCCCCTTGTCACGAAAATGGTGCTTACAATCACAAGTGGCCATATGCTAAACCATGAGATAGTACCTTCTATGAGCACTTAACAATATAATGACAACAGACATACATGGAAAATAATTGATAACTCCATAAGGTTTAGATACTGAAAATACAAATGAATTGATAAGTCTAAAAATATTTGTTAATACTGATAAAATATATAAACTAGTTAATTGTTTGAATATTTTAAAAGCTTCTAAACAGGCTGACGAGTTGATGGTACAGGCCCCCAACTAAATATAACTGACTAACTAAGAAGCAACGTAGAAATAACTTAATAAACATAATAGGTACTTGACATATGAGGACTCACCACTACTGCTGCTACTGAAGTGCTGGACTGTCTAAGTATGATAGGGAAACTAAGCATCCGAACCTATGATATTAAATATCATAGCATAAAGAAAAGTATGTAATCAGTACTTTGAATAAACTGGTATATGAGATAAGGTTAGGTAAAATGCATGAGTTTATGTGCATATAGTAAAACTGACTGAATACATGATATTAATGAATATGAATATCTAAAAGCTGTAAAATCTGAGAATGCATGGCCAACCATATAACATGATTTTGAAATAGCTTGTAAACTAAAATATTGAAATCTTATAATTGAATAACCAATAGACTACATGCTAGGGTCAAGCAAACCTGAACTAAATTTTGTATTGAATACTAAATTAAGAATATGAGAGCTTGCTATAAACTATAAGCTAATCTAACCTGTAACCCTATTTGGAAAGGTATTGTTACCTTGCCAAGGGTACAAGCAACTGACTAATGATGTTGACTCCACAAGGCTGAGATGATGTCCCATAGGAAGAGGGGGTCATACCCTACTAATAGGGGACCCCTCAAAGTTTATAGTGGTATCGTAGACCTTGAACTTAGGGACTACTACTATTACCTCATACCTAACTGACGGGGGAGAAACTATCCCTAGGTTTACTCGATGCAAAGTATTACTCCCAACTAAATGACTTTGGTATTATTAGTTGTTTGATATAACATGGTACTATACTTTTAAAGTTCTAAGCATGACTATAACATTTTGAATATGATAATCAAACTATGATGTGACTAATTTATTACAGATATCAGATAAAAATACAAAGGTATCAGGTCTTCATAACCCACCAGTATTGAATCGAAAATAATTATAATGCCATATGGAAGCTTTAAGAACATGATAGGTAATCATTGTTCAAAATCCAACACTTAGGAATTTCAACAAACACATGAGAGTCGTAAAATTGTGCATAGGAATGAGCAAGCATGCGTAAATAACATGCTTACATGATTTAGTCCATAATTTAAGGGTTTAACATGAGGATTATAACATTCAAAATGTGTAATATCTCATTCCACCTGAAAACTCATAATATTAACTTGAAACTAGATTAACAAGAATTCATGGACATAATTCAATTTAATTATGTAAAACCTCATAATTTAAAAACAAAAATAGATTATTGGACTCCACGAGTGAAAAGGGTCCATGGATGAACATCACATATACCTCACAAGATTAATTCTTGAAAATTTTGTGAGGATTTCTTAAACTTGAAGCTTGAATTTCTTAGTTTCATGAGAAAGGTCTTGATCTTGTTCTTAGGAGATGATCTTAAGAGGAAACACTAATCTTGTTGTTGAGAGTGGATGAGGAGTTTATGTTGTTTAAATTGATGAAAATAGAGGAAAAGTAATGCCCTTTGGGGGTTAAAGGGCCCATGGATGAATATCACATATACCTCGCAAGATGAATTCTTTAAAATTTCGTAAGGATTTCTTGAACTTGAAGCTTGAATTTCTTAGTTTCATGAGAAAGGACTTGAATCTTGTTCTTGGGAGATGATCTTAAGAGGAAACAATAATCTTGTTGTTGAGAGTGGATGAGGACTTATAAGAGTGTAAAAGACTAAAAAGACTTTAAGATAAATTTTACAAAAAATTCTCATCATTCCTTATGGGTCTACTATATGAATCATATGGTCTGGGTATGAGTTAAACTTGGCAACTCGTATGCTGGAAAGTGTGTGACACAGCTTAACAGTGCCTCAGTATTTCGGCCATAACTATTCACTCTGATGTCGGATAACAGAAAAATTGGTATCATCGGAAAGATAATTCAATTACCTATCAAATGGTGTCTATTTAGAGAAAAAATTAGTAGTAAAAAAATTTATGATCATTAAAATATGACTATAGTTTTGTTCACCCAATGAATTTAATTGCTAAGAGAGGTTTTGACTTTTTCATGAGATAGGAGCTATTTGAGGACATAATTTATGTTTAAGTTACTTATAAAGCTATCAAAATAGGAGTATTAATTCTTGGATTGCCTACTGGTCAGGGTATAGGTAACATTTAATGACTCGTACCATAGCATACGACTAGTATCCATGACTCGTATCTTCGACAGGACCTTAAGGAGTCTACACTGATGTCTTTATGACTTAGGTTCACACAAATCGTATCCCTCTATAAGATTCATAGGGTTTAAGTCATTCCTAGAAAAGAATTTCAACTCAAACACATTATCTTGGATACAACTAGTATATATGACACATAAGAGTGTATATGACTTTAAAGAATGGGTCGTAAGTAGTCTAGAAATCAAGAGAAATACGTGGTATTACAATCCCATAGTTGCAATACTCAAATAATACAGTTAAATGACCTTTAGGACCCTCGTATTGATGGTAAACATTGTTTAGGGGTGTTTTAGGACCTTGAAAATGAGTGTGTGTCGCAAGGTAGGCTCTATGATAAGGCGATGCATCACATGGCCATCATCAACCACCACTGGAATGGTTGTGTGATACGCATGCATTGCCTATTTAGGGATAGGTGATTGGCATGCATTACCCACTTGGAACTAGGAAATTACCATGCATCGCCCACCTAGGGCTGGGCAACTACTATGTGCTGCATGGTTGAAGCAAAGCAACATAAGTGCTATGTTTTGTATTATTTTGGGGGCGTTGAGGTATTTTCATGCCCCATAACCATTTCTACTCCAATTTGGAAGAAATTAAAGTCCTTAAACATCTATTAACACTGATAAAATCTGAAATTCATCTTCCTTAAGAACAAGAACAAAAAGCTAACTAGGGTTGAGGAGTTTATCTTCATGAGTCAATTTTCTCAATGATTTCATCTATTAAATGGTTTGAAGGAATAGCCTAAACTCCATGAGCATAATTTTATCATTTAAACAAGCGTTTAATGGAAAAATAGTTTCCTTCCAAAGTAAGGAGGCTCACTAACTCTAAATGTCTGAATGTCTGGATAGAATCTACTGTTAGATACAAATTTCCAAAGTAAGGCAATGAAATTATATACATTAAAATCTTGTTTAAACGGTAAATTTAATCCCATAGAGTTTAGGATAGTCCCACATACATTTGAATTGATGAAAATATTGATAAACTTTAACCCTTGAGGCTTAATCTCCCAAACTGTAGTTAGTTTCCCTTCTTTTGATTAAGAAAGATGAATTGGGGATTTTTTTTTGTTGGTTAGTACGTGTTTAAATGTGTTAAATTTTTCCAAAGAGAGTTATAAAGATCATGTGAAGATAAAAAGACCATAATGGACTTAAATTAATACAAAGTGGAGAACTTATGCAACATTGCTTTATCCATGTGGCGTACAACAATAGCCCATGCTAAGGTGGGTGACGCACAACAATTGCATATCCCCAAGTGGGTGACGCACACTCATTGGACATCCCACACTGTGCCTCACTCAAACAATTATAACATTTAACTCCAGACTAAGATTAATGACTGATCAGTGGAGTTGGAAAGAATACTTGAAGTGATTTAATTTGATATAGAGTAGGTTACATAAATCTTTGTATCCTAGGAGAAAAGGTCTCCGGAAGTTGAACCATGCAAAATTGTCAACTAAAAGTCAATCAATAGGAAAGTACTCAACTTAACTTTTGATGTAGGAGTGTTTACACATTCTCATCCGAATGTCTTTTGAATTTTAAGCATATCTTTGTGTGGGATATGGATGAGAAAAGAAAAATGTAGTTCTATGGACTGAAAAATAAATAAATGAATGAAAAATATAGAGAAATACACATTTATTATAAATGTATCAAGACATTTACTGCCATCCCAGATGACATGTGTTGTTCATATAAATTATTAATAGTCTATTGGTTGAACATACATAGTCATCAGATACTTAACAATAACTTCAAAATTAGCTTGGTCAAGTATGTCCATGTACTCATCATTACAATACCTCATATCTTTTTTTATCTTTGTAAAACATACGACTCATAATCCTTAGTCGTACCCCGGTGTACGAGTCATATAAATTCAGTCGTAAGGACAAAAGTGTAAACCCCTAGGAGTTTTGTCCAAGGTAAAAGAAGGGGTGTCAAGTCATTTACAAAAGTACGGCTCGTATGGAGAGAATTCGTATCAATAATAGTGTTGGTTTCCTAAGTTGTCAGTTCTTTATATAAATAACCTTACCAAATTGTATAGGAAATATACAAGTTGTAAGTACAACTCATATCCAGGTCAGTACATGTTCTTTGGAATCTGCCAAGCTTACGAGTCAGCCGTCCTATCATACACTTAGATATGAGTCATATGGTCGACTCGTACCGATTGGGAATACTTTTTTGTACATGTTATTCTAGGGGATTTTGTGTCTTTCCCCACTCTATTAAAAGCCAAACCCTTCTTATTTTGGATCCATAAGGGTGGTATAAAAGGCTCTAAATCCCCAATTTACATTATTAAACATTAATTTACTAAATAGAATCACAAGAAAGTAGTTTCTTAGTCTACCCCAAACAACTAGGGTTTCTCAAGGTCAAGAAAAATTTCAAAGAAATTTCCCTAAAGCTTCTACTTTAGATATGTGGGATGTTCATTCATGGTCCCTTTCATGCATAGAGCCCAAAACCCCTCTCTTTTGATTAACTTATGGAGTTTTGTACTACTATGTTATTTTATATGTTCAAGAATGGTAAAGTTTTATGTTATCATGGTAATTTAAATTCAATTCAGTCCATTTATGATCCCATGAAAGATTATATTCCCTCATGCCTTGAATTTCAGATTTCCATGTCCTATTTTATGTGAATTCTATGTTCATCCTAAAATCTATGATTTTTAGCTATGAAATCATGTTGTTTCCTCATATTTAAAGCATTCCAAAGTTTAGATTCATTATCCACACATGTTTGATAAAATGTCTATACTTATGGGTTTTGAACCATGATCCTTTATTATAGTTTTTAAGCTTGCTATGGCATTTAGTGATCTTTTAGTGTTGGCGGGTTATGAATACCCGATACCTAGTTGTTTAATATGATTTCAGCTAAACTATGAGTATTTTTATTTAGTCAGTTATTATGATCAGATCATGATGAGCAATGACAGTTGTATGCTCAGTTGTATTTGATTTAGTTCAGTTTAATGTCAATGTCAGTTCAGTTGGGAGTAGTATTTACCACCGAGAGAACCCAGGGATGGGGGCTTACCAGTTAGTAGAGTGTGTGACCCATTGTACAAATCCCTAAGTTACAAAACTACGTAACCAATGTAGGTTAGAGATGTCTACCTGCCAATTGAGGGTTGACAAGATGTCTAACTGTCAGTTGAGGGTTGACACATATCTCATTAGAGCACTTGCCAGTTGAGGGTGACTTATTAGTCCTTTGAGATACCAGTTTAGTGGATCTATATAACCAGTGTTAGTACCAGTAGTAGAGTACTAAAACCCTTCTAACTGGGGATACAAGTTGGACCTCAATTAGCTTAGATTGGGGGTTATCGGTTATATAATACATCCCATAGTCTTAGTAAAGTAATCAATATATTTTAGTTTAGGTTTTCTTAACCATGTGTACAGATTCTCAGATATTCAATTATCAGATTTTAGTCATTTAGCTTACAAATTATTTCAAAAATATATATACGCTTGGCCTTGCAATCTTATATATTATAGTTCTCATGCACTTATGCTCAGTTATTTCATATTTTTCAATATTTCCTTATCTCATATACCAATACATTCATAGTACTGACCGCATACTCTTCTTTGCGCTATGATTTCTTATATCATAGGTTCGGAGGCACAGTTTTCTAATTGTAATTAGGTAGCCAGCATTATTCAGCAGTCGCAGTGGTGAGTCCTAATCGAGGAGATGTTATCTCTCATTCAGTACTTTAGTATTTCATTACTTTTAGTCAATGGGTGTTGGTGGTCTGTCCCATCAACTCCTCAGTCAGTTAGAGATTTTCATACAACCAGGCAATTAGTTAGATACTTATTCAATAAGTCTTTTAAGTATTATCAATTGTTTTAAATTGGCAGTCAAATTTTAGTATTTCACCAGATGTTTTGGCATTGGGTTGGACCATACTTTCAGTATTCAAATTAGTATTACATTTAACAATTATCTTTTGCACATGTATGCTTTTGCTATTTTATTTAGTGCTCATAGCAGGTACAAGCTCATTGGTTAGCTAGTGGTCACTGGTGACCATAAGCACCGTTATCGTGACTAAGAAGTAACCTTAGGTCATGAAAAAACTTGGTATTAGATTCTAAGGTTTTATAGTGTCCTAGGGTGTCTGAATGTTGCATTGAGTAGAGTCTTGTGCATGGGTGTGAAGCGCCACATATATGGATAATAGGTTTTGAGACATAATAGGAAAAGTTTCCCTTCTTTTAGTATTCATGTCATGCAAATAAGCTTGGGATCTATTTAAACTTACTTTCTAACTCATGCTTCATTTTGTTTACAAATAATGATTCCCAGAAGAAAGAATGGAAGAAGAAATGGGAACAATCTCGTACCACCGCCTATTTAGGAAGATCCCCTATATAAGCATGTCTCTCACGCCAAATTCAGATTTATTTTCACTACTCTGTCCCATTTAGTAGTTTCTTAGAACAATCAGTGAGTTATTTCCTTAGCCAATACAGTGGCTAATATAGCTACAACTAGGATTTAGGATTTCACCCGGATAAATCCCCCAGTGTTTTTAGGATCTACGTATGAAGAGGATCCATAAGAGTTTTTGGATATAGTGCAAAAGGTGACAATTATTATGGGTGTCACTTCAAGTGCGAGGGTAGAGTTGGCTACATATCAGTTGCAGGATGTATCTCACATCTGGTTTAACTAGTGGAAGGAGGATCGTGGTGTTGAAGCATGGCTTGTTGAGTGGGAAGAATTTGTCATGACTTTTCTAGACAGATTCTTCCTATCAGAGTTGTGTAATGCCCAATACGTTTCTAGTTCAGCTCATCCCCTAGTTCTTTCTTAAGACACTTAAAACTAGAAAATAAGACTAAGTGTTGAGGGACTTAGTCACTTTTGACTTTCTTTAACTTCGAGGATTTTTAAGTTGACCTTCCATGCTCCAAGATGATGGTTTTTGAATTTTTTCATATTCAAGGGTGTACGTAGCATGTCTCTGGTAAATTTTGGGTTTTTTTTGATAAGGTTTGGACTACGTTTGAATTTTCTAGGAAGTAGCTCACCGTGATTAGACCACGTCACGGTGAGTATAGCAGTGAAAGATCCACCGCGTTGTGATGAAGGGAAAATCAGCAATGGTTATTTCCAGTGACGCGTCGCAGTGAGTGTAGAGATGATGGCATCATTGCATCGCGTTGAGGCCTTTATTGGCATTCCAGTAATAAAAAATTAATTCAAAAGGGTAGTTCTATCTTTTCCCATCACTTTAACATGGGGTTTAGGTCCTAAAATAGCATCTTTGCCACATAATTCATATCCCACTCAAAATTAAAAGCAATTCCTCTCAATAACAAACCCTATCCCCTTCAACATTCCAGTTTAATTCTCAAGAAATCCATCTAGAACCTTCACGAATTCTTCAATTAAGGTATGTTAGATGTTGATTCATAGACCCTTTTCATCCATGGAGTTTAAGAAACCAATTTTCAAGTTCAAATATGATAGTAACATGTATTTATGAATCTTACCCATGAATTTCCATGGATTTTGAATTTATGCCATGTTTACATGTGGTTTCGTTAGAATTAGTTCTTGACATATTTGAAGAATGAGAATTTCATGCTGAAATACCTAACCTATGATTTTAGTATTAAAGTTATATTACTATCGTATGTATTAAACTAGTACTATGCTTTAACTCACGACCCCCATGTGTTTTATGAAATGCCTTATTGATGAATTTTGAGCAATGACTATTTATGATGTTCTCTAAGTTATATTATGGTTTCAAATGCTCTCATATGTTCTCATTGATTTTACTATCGAGTCATAGTGGTTATGAATATCCAAAAACTTAGTTGTTTACTTAGTTTAAACACTTTTTGAAGAGTTTCAAATATATTAGAGAATTATCAGTTCAGTCACTGCATTATGTCAGTAAGCTAAGTTCAGTCCAGTAATTAGAGTCAGTTCAGTTGGAAGTAGGATTTAGCACCGAGTGAACCCAGGGATAGGGGCTCACCTTCCAGTTGAGGGTGTGACCTTTAGTAGCAGTCCCTCTATTCTAAACTATGTAGCTAGTGTACGTTAAGACGTTAACCTACCAGTTGAGGGTTGACACATATATTATTAGGGCCCTTCCAGTTTATGGTAACCCTAGTCCATTGGGACAACACTTTAGTGGATCGATACAGCCAGTGTTAGTACCCGTGACATGGTACTAACACCCTTTCAACTGGGGTCACAAGTTGGACTCCAATCTACTTTATTGGGTCATGTCAGTTAGATGATAGCTCCCATAGTCTCAGTCCAGTATTTAGTTCAGAGTTTAGTTTTCAGACTTTCTTGACCATAGCATTCAATCATTTGTTGTTCAGCATTAGTATTTTAGTATTTTTGTTTATAGCTTATTCCATTATCATGTCATATGCTTAGCTATGAAATCTCATATTTTACAGTATTTGTCGCATACTATACATCAGTTATCTCACTCTATGTGTTTTGTCATTATCATTCATGCACATGAACCATGCACGTTAGTCTAACCTTATTTATCATACCTCTACATTCAAAGTACTAACCACGTACTCATTTCTTGTGCTATGATGTCTCATATCATATGTTCAGATGCTTAGGTTCCCGATCGAACCTAGACATCCCCAGCATATCCACAGCAGTAGCAGTGGTGAGTCATTATATTCCAAGGACTATTTTTGTTTATTTTAGTTCAGTCGTCAGTTAGAGTTAGTTGTGGACTTATCCCAACAACACCATAATCAATCAGTTAGAGGATTTTAAACACTTTCAGTCAGTTATTCTGTTATAGTTTTTATTGATAGTCTTACTGTATTATTTTCAGACAGATGTTTTCAATATTTCAATTCAACATTGTTTTAAAGTATAAAACCTTATGTCATTTCCAGTTGAATTCTGCACATGTTCTTTGTTATTTTATTCAGGGCTCACAGCAGGTACCAACATGGGTTATCTTATGGTCTTTTAAGGCTGTAGGCACCGTGTGGCCTCTAGGATGTACTCTCGGGGTGTTACAAACTTTATATCAGAGTCTAAGGTTTTAAAGTGTCCTAGGAAGTCTGAAAACCCCATTGAGTAAAATCTTGTTCATGGGTGTGAAGTGCGTCACACTTATGGGCAAGAATCTACAAGATATTTTAGAAAAAGTTTCCCTTATTTCATTGTTCATGTCGTACGATTGAGCATGAGATTGATTTTAACTCCCTTTCTAATCCAATTTCCTTTTCTTTTACAAAATATGCCTCCCAAAAAGTCTAATGGAAGGAGAGACAGGAATCAACCCGCACCTTCACCTATTTAGGAAGATTCCCTAAATGATTATATTTCTCATGCCGAGTTCAGAGAAGAATTCACTACCTTATCTCACTCAGTAGTAGCTAATATAATCAGCCATCTTCTGTCTCAGCCTTTTCAATGGCCAATATTACCACAAATAGGATTCGGGACTTTAACCGAATCTCTCCTTTATTTTCAGGATCCAATTCTGATGAGGATCTACATGAATACTTGATATGGTTCAGAAGTTAACTGATATTATGGGTGTGACTTCTAGTATGAGTGTAGAGTTGGGTGCTTACTAGTTGTAGGATGTTTCTCACACCTGGTATAAGTAGTGGAAAAGAGATTGAGGGACAGATGTAGGACCAATTTAAGGAAGGAGTTTGATACCACTTTTATAGATAGTTCTTTCCCTTAGACCTAAAAGAAGCTATGGTGTAGGATTTTATTAATTTGAGGCAGGGAAACATGAGTGTGAAAGAGTAATCTTTTGAGTTTACTTGCTAGCGAAGTATTCTCCTAATATTGTGTCTGATGAAACGTATAGGATGAGTAAGTTTGTCTCTTGTGTAGCTGATAGCATGGTCAAGGAGTACAGGACCTTGATGTTGATTAATGGATGGACTTGTCTAGTTTAATGGTCTAAGCTCAGTAGATTGAGGATAAGAAGAATAAGGAAAGAAAGGGAGAATAAGAAAGCCAGAATGGGTAGCTTCAGTATTGCTCAGCTGAGGTCAAAGGGTGGTAACCATCCTCAATTCCTTAAGAAATATTTAGCTCTAGCTCTATCTTCTGGTAGTGCGCTAGCGACGAAGCCCAAAATGATAGTTAGGATAGGGCGCCAGGCCCTAAACCCTAAGGACGTGTGAACGGTGGTTGCACAAATCCTCTTGGTAAGAAATATAGTAGAAACCATCAGGATGTGTGTAGAGCTGGAAGTGATGTATGCTTTGGGTATGGCAATCCAGGATATAGGATCAGGGACTTCCCACAGAGTGGTTAGCAAGGTCAATCCAGTTGTCCCCTAGTTTCATTCGGTCGCCTAACTAAGTAGGTTGTCACTTCTAGTGCCACCAGTGGGCAACACCCAAATAGTCTTTATGCACATTAGTCTCGACAGGATTAGGAAAGTTATCCTGATATGGTTACTAGTATGTTACATGTCTTTCATGTATATGTTTATGCTTTATTAGAACCAGAGCTTTTTGTTCTTTTGTAACTCTTTATATAACTATTTATTTCGGTGTCAACCTTGAGAATTTAGTAGAACCCTTCTCAGTTTCCACTCCAGTAGCTGTTTCTATTATAGCCAGATAGGTATTCAGGAACTATCCGATCACAATATCCTATAGATTGACTTCTGTTGATCTTGTGGAGTTACAGATGACTGATTTTGATGTCTTTCTCAGCATGGATTGGCTCCACTCATGCTATTCGTCAGTTGATTATAGAAATAGAGTTGTTCATTTTTAGTTTTAGAATGAACTAGTCCTTGAGTGGAAGGCTAGTACTTCAATATTTAGGGGTTAGCTTATTTCATACCATAGAGCTAGAAAAATAATATCCAAGGGGTGTGT
>NW_025895359.1:0-1640 GCF_002878395.1 Capsicum annuum
TTATTCTCTTCTTGTCCTGTGTTAATTAGTATTAGATATTCTTTTTCATCCATAGATGATTATAAAACTGAATATCTTTATTGAATATTTAAGAGAATTTTGGTTGTGTACAAGGAGGCTTGCTTGATTTTTGACATACTCCTACAATCATGTTATATTGTAGTCTTTCTTTTTAGATTTTTAATTCTCTTCATTTCACAGATAATATTTGTTTTAGTTCTTTATATTTTTGGGATTGGTCTATATTATTTATATGTACAGTATTTATAATATTTTGGTGGATCTCTAAATCTAATTTTATCATATTTAGGTGGTATATACCTTATTCTTCTAGATTTTAAATGGATTAGATAGTGAATTAGATGAATCAAATGACTGAAGAAAAATATACAAATAATAAAGAAGGAAGAATATTTAAATGTAATAAAAAAAGAAGAATATTTAAATGAAGAAGGAACAAATCAAAAAATCATATTTGACAATAATATATTTGAAGAAATAAAAGTAAAAGAATTAGATTTAAGAGTAGAAAAATTATTTAAAATACCAACAATAAAGAATATATTTAATACACAAAGAGAAGAATACTATGTAGTAAGCCAAAAAGAGACGAATTTAGTAGTATAGCAACAGAAGAAGAAGAACCGAACAAAGAAAAATATACAAATAGGAATTTAATGTTGAATTTAGCAATATGTAATATGTGCTACATAGATGAATATACATGTGCCTTCAAAGAATATCACTATAAAGGAAAATATAATGTAGAAGAAAGCAAAGAAATAAGAAAATTATATTTTAGCAAATTACCTGAACCATTAAGTTCAAAAATAATAAAAAGTTGGGATGAAGCAAAAATAACTGATACTTTAGGGGCAAGGATAAGATTTTTACTACAATGGTATAGAAACATATGTGAAAAATATAGAGAAGAATTAAAAATGGAAAAAACATTAATAATAAACTTAGCATGTTGCAAAGATAAAATAGCACCCCAATTAGGATGCGAAGAAAAATATTACAAAAAGAGAAAAAGACATAAGAAATATAACAAATATAAGAAATCCCAATATAAATATATAAAACCAAGAAAAAGATATTACGTAAGAAATTATAAATATAAAAGGCCATATAGGAAAAAGAAATCTATAAAAGAATGTAAGTGTTACAATTGTTGGAAACTAGCTAGAGATTGTAAAATGCCTAAAGACCCATAGATCTAGTACTCAGATAAAAATATAGATAAGTCATTAGTACTATATTGAAAAATATAAGGAATAGAATTAACCCAGGAAGTAAAATATTTACAGTAAGATGTAAAAATTTATATGTATTGACAATAAAGCATAAAATAACAGGAAAAAATAAAATAAATAAAATAAATAAAATACAAATATAAAGTCCTTTTGAGCAATTTGTAAAAACCATAGATAATAGTGATTATAGTTACTAGGATATAAATATAGAAGAAGATTTGGAAATAGTAAATGAAGGAATAGGAACATCAAGAAGAATATCTTATGAAAAAACATAACCATAAAAAAGAATAGCATATGAGATAACTCCAAAACCTATCTAACCCAATATTACATAATAACAGGAACAATGGATGAAAAAGAATATCTAATACTAATAAACAC
>NW_025895360.1:0-1053 GCF_002878395.1 Capsicum annuum
TAAGAGTAGATCCCTGATGCAATCCTGTCAAGACAGTGAAATGCTCTGAGTCTCCTCCCGCCATCCTCACCTGAGTTTTAGCTCCATCATACATGTCCTTAATTGCTCTGATATATGCCACCGGGACTCCACTCACCTCCAAGCATCTCCAAAGCACCTCTCTGGGGACTTTGTCGTATGCCTTCTTCAAGTCGATAAACACCATGTGCAGGTCCTTCTTCCTTTCCCTATACTGTTCCACCAGCCTCCGTACCAGGTAAAATGCCTAAAAACACAAAAAAGAAACAAATATCAGAAATAAAAATAGAAAATATAGAATATATGCAAATAGATTATATAGATTATGAATTAGAAAGTAACAATAGTATATATGAAATTTCGGAGAATGAAACAGATAATGAAATAGATAGTAAATCAAATGAATCAAATGACCGAAGAAGATATAAAAATGAATCAAATAATTGAAGAAGATATAAAAATAATAACAAAGGAAAAATATTTAAATGAAGAAGGAATTGACCAAAAAGTAATATTTGATAATAATATATTTGATGAAATAAAAGGAAAAGAGTTAGATTTAAGTGTAGAAAAAATATTTAAAATACCAACAATAAAAAACATATTTAATAGACGAAAAGAAGAATAGTATATAGTAAGCCAAAAAGAACATGTAATAGACTGTAGATATGCAAAAAGTAGAGTCAGTATACCATTAGTAACAAAGAGAATAATAAATAAAGAAATAAATGATATAAAAATTAAAGACCCAATAAAATACGTACACCTTGGAGGAACGGAGATATTAATAAAAGCATGTTTTAGAGAAGGAATAGATACACCAATAGAATTATATTTAGCAGATAATAGAATTATAAAACCTATAGAAAAAAGCATAATAACTGCCATAAAAGGAAATTTAATATACCAAAAATTTAAATTTATAATAAGCGAGAATTATTCAGTAGCAATAACAGATAAAAATATAGATAAATCATTAGTATTATATTGGGAAATATCAGGAATAAAACTAACCCCAGGAAGTAAAATATTTAT
>NW_025895361.1:0-3579 GCF_002878395.1 Capsicum annuum
GACCCCAAAGGTGTTTAGTGGACAATCTCTGGATTTCATATAATAGATAAAATCGTAATCATTTCATGGCTTCTATGAATACTTTATGCCATTACATGGCAGAAAAAAGTAGGCCTCGTTTTAAATATTATGTAGTTATTCATGGAAAAACTAACGGAATTTTCCAAACCTGGTTAGAAGTATTAGACTCCATACAAGGTTTTAAAGCCCCTCTTTTTAAAGGTTTTAATGATTTTACTGAAGCTACAAATCATGCCAGAGGATATTTAGGGCCAAATTATTACATATCACCTTCCCTTAGACAAAATCCAGATCAGATACCCCAGTATAATTTGCAAAAAGAAACTGGAAAGATTATTTTTTGTAACCACTGTTCTTCTATGATGGAAAACTTCAAAACGCTAAATGCCCAAAAGGAGTCCCTCCTCATGGAAAACACGAGACTGATCAAAAAAATACAAATGTTAGAAACAAAACTCAGACAGCAGACTCCAGTTAGCAAAACGGATGCACAAACTCAGACTCCAGCTCAGAGTTCTCCATCTCCTCAAAAAATGGATGAGAAGGGTGTGCATTTCCCAATAAATGCTCAGAAATCCACTGTACCAGATATTGGTACAGCTAGTCCGGTTCAAACGGTGACCGGTAAAGACAAATCAAATCCGTTAAGGGCTGTCACTTTGCCAAAAAGTGAGGATGAAGGGTGTTCTTCATCAAAAGCTAAATTAACGAAATCTGGACATAGGACTTTAAAGAAGACTCTAATATCTAAGAGAAAAAATGAGACAATAGAGACAATAATTAACCAGACTCTAGACAGATTCTTAGCAAACAGACACAAGATAAATACATGGATAAACAATCAGACGAACAACCCACTAATTTAGACAGAGCTGTGCCAGAAATAAATACTACAGATAATAATTCTGCTAGATCAGATGAAGAAGACAATCTTGCACAATTCCAGGATGCCCAGGATCCATATGAAGACGACGACTCAGGCATGAGCTTCGACTCCATAGCCCTGCACAACTTGGATACGTAAAGATAATCTACAGTTCTCATAGTTTGTATTATTAGCTAGCATGGTCAAGTGGGGATGCCCACTTTATGTCTTGTAATAGTCAGAGTCAGTCCGAGTGCTTCCTTTATCACTACTTTCTAAAAGAAAGAAAAACTGTTGAAGCACGCGTCAAAATAAGTTTGAAAGAAAATTAATAACGCATGTGACGATGGGGCCCAAAGCGTACCCGACTTGCATTATTAAAGTTTTCTTTCTTATCCCTTATCTAAAAGTGTCAGCCAACTGTGTTGCGGCCACGTAGTAGCCCTTAGAACCTCTCCTTTATGTATATTTTGCCTATAAAAGGCACACATTTTGTAGTAGAAAGACAGAGTGAAATCAACCAACCTCCAAACTCACCTGAAATGTTTAAACCTTTCCTCCCAAAAAACTTGTCTAACCCAGTCTTTCTTGTATAAACTTTGTAACATCGTGGTTTAAATAAAAGCTTCAAGTTTTCTATTCGATCTTTAGGGGGTTCCCGAAAGGGAAACCTCTCTCCTGGTTACTTCATGTAAGTTCTTATTTCCATATTTTCCCCACAAAAATATTTATATTCATGTTCTTATATCTATGTTTTAAATAGCTTTTGCATAACCATGTAAATTAAATTACCTATAAAATTCTTAACCATACTAAGGTTAGCCTCTTAATTTCTTAATATCAACGATGGATTAACCTGTAAATTTCTAGGATTTCTGGCCTTGTTAGTCCAAAAGGTCTGCACAATAGACAAAGGACGAGCGTTTTTAGTTGCCAGATAAAAAAAATTTTCGGGGTGTGGTTAAAGAAGTACGATGTTGAGAACATAGATTAAGAGGAAGAGATGAAAAGGGTAAAGTAAAAAAAAAAAAAAAACTCTGGGGAAAATATAAACTATAAGAATGATAACATGAAGAAACAGTAGGATAGAGGGAGTACTGAGTAGGCTTTTTACAAACTGATATACAAAAAAACGACCATTACTGAAAAATTATTGTTTCTGTTTTATTGAATCATTGTTTTCTGTTTTATTGAAATATTTTATTATCCGACTATATTGAATCATTGTTTTCTGTTTTATTGAAATATTTTACTATCCGACTATATTTATATATATATATATATATATATATATATATATATATATCATGGTCAACTCAAATGATGTTAGGAGTCATATGATAAATCGTGCTTCGATTCAAACACTTTGACAATGAAAAAGAAAAAGAAGACGGGATGATTGTATAATAATTATTGCAGAGCAAAAAGGAAAACGAAAGAAAAATACAACATCACAGAACTAAACCTTAATATGAAAGAATAAGTTATCAATTGTTATATTTCATTAAGTTTGAAGATGATGGAGAAGAAGATCAATTCTATCGCTGTCAAGAGGAAGGTTAACCAACATTCATTAGGTTTCATATAATATAGTTGCTTATCAATTAAATTTTGATACTATTTATATTTGGTCATATGCTCTAACCTCCTCCGCCTCTTCATATGTGCTCTAACGTTTAAGTTGTTTGAACTTAAAGGATAACTGTTTCAAATATTCTTAATTCATTGGTTAACGAATGATCTTTAGATTTATTTTTGTATCATATGAAGTTTTCTGTGATGTTTTCGGATATTACTTAAAAAATAGTTTATTTATTTTTGAAGGACTTCCAAAATGATGAAAGTTAATCTTGTTTAACTAATTTAATTTTAAAAAAAAAATTCACAAAGCCCTCTTGTTGTTATTTCAATACTGTATAAGGTAGTCAGCTTAGTAGCATTATTAGTAAAAAGTATTGGACTCATATTTGCATTACTCACAATAATATTTTGTTCTTTTATCAACATTTCTCTAAGAAAAAAATATAAGAAGATAAGCTAATAACCATAGCTAGCCTGCACAATTCAAACAAGATAAAAAAAGATTTAAGAAGAAAATCTTCGCAGACTTCAAGAGAAGATTCTCAACAACATTTTTTTCTTTTTGGGTAACTAACATTCTTAACAATAATTTCTTCATGCATTGACTTCTTGTTTTTAATGTTGTTCCTCCGTTTCTTTTTACGTTATCATATTTCACTTCTTGAAAGTTAAACTGCAAAATTTTGATTAATATTTTAAAATGTATTTTTCATCATATTAATATGAGGGTATTGCAATTTACAATATTTTTTATATAATTTTTGAACATCTAAATTTAGAATTTAAAATTTTTTAGTTTAATCTAGTTTAGAAAATTAGTCAATTAACTTTTTTGAAGTAAAATGTGACAAAGTAAAAAAGAGGAAGGCAGTGAGACCTACACCTTTACGTCATAGTAAATTCTGTTTTGAATCAAGAGTTTCAATTTATGTGAGAAAACAACAACGTTTTGTAGGCATCTTCATCATTCATGAAATATATCCTCAATTGAATACGTAACTCTAATAAAAAGTATTTATATTTCATAATCTAATCCAATTATTTCTATTAAAGCTAGGGCTGTTAAGTGAACCGGGCTGGGTCAACTTGGAACCGGTCCGTCCAGTTTAACC
>NW_025895362.1:0-1099 GCF_002878395.1 Capsicum annuum
TGACCTTTTGGTCTTAATGGAGTTGTTTTGAACTCGAGTGTGAAAGAAATTCACAACGTGGTTGATTTTGATAGATGGGAAGCATGATGACTCCCGATGTATATTTATATATTACTGAAATTATTTTGTTGTAGATTGTCTTTGAAATGATTTGAGCTAAGTCCGGGAGAAATCTTTAGCATCGAGTGGGAGGTATAAAGCGACTTTACTTTCCTAGAACTACATGCCCCCGTAGGAGTGAGCCTGAGGCTGATTTATATAGTGATCACTAGTTTGTGTGGATTTGATATCGATAGTCCTACTCCGATGGCAAGGATTGGACGGCTCTCCCCAACGTGAGTTGTACGTTGGACTCCATGTAGCTCGCATAGTTTATGTCGGTTATAGGATCTCCCAGTGTGTGTGTGTTTCCTTGTGTCTATGGTGAACGGTGAAGTGATTTGAAAGTGGAATTATGAAAGTTATTCTTTCGAAAGATTTAAATGATATTTACATTATGAGAATTGATATTCTTGATGAACTGAAAGTGATTGACAAATTATATGATGACTCACATGTGTTATTATACTTATTTTATCCTCTCATGATTATGATGATTTTCTTCGGGTTATGTGAGTCTTTCATACATCTTGCATATTTCTTATAAATATTTATGATGATGATGTTTATACAACTGCATACACCCCCATATACTCGGTTCCTTTCCATGGTACTGACCCACATCTTCGGATGTGGGATGCATTTTCTCAGAATGTAGGTTCAGGTGCTCAGTTCCAGGTTCGACAGTAATTTTTCGGGCACGCTGTTCTACATTATCTGTTGTGGTGAGTCCTCATGTTCCGAGGACGTGATGTCTGATGTTAGTTTCACAAAATCGTTTACATTTGATAACTGAGTATGAGTCAGTTGGGGCATGTCTCAATGGCTCGCTGGTTTTATTGATTTTCTTAAAGGCTTGTCAGACTAGTATAGATGTTGGAAGTTGACTAATAAGTTGTATTTTGTTATCTTTCTGAAATTCTTTTATTCTTGGATGATGATTACTCTGTTGATATTTGAGGGTTATTTATGGAAACCCCGTTGATTTGTGTTGAACTGA
>NW_025895363.1:0-2200 GCF_002878395.1 Capsicum annuum
AAATGAACATGAAGAACTGAAACTTGATCTCATGACTGACATGCTAAACATACTGAACTCATGCATATCTGATGCATGGACAACTGACACATGAATGCATGACTGAGTATGAAATGGTTAATAGGTACCAAGTTTATATTGGAAATATGAATGTGAACTGAATAAGATTAAGGAGAACTGCTACCTTGAGCTTGATCTGAATTGGCGGGGAAGAGATGGGGATACTTGGTACGCATATCTGCTTCTGCTTCCCAAGTAGCTCCCTCATGAGACTGATTTCGCCAAAGAACCTTGACTAGAGGGACTTCTTTGTTCCTCAATCTACGAGTCTGGTAATCTAAGATTTCGACTGGAATCTCTTCAGAGGAGAGGCTGTTCTGAATGTCGATGCTCTGAATAGGGACAACAACTTCTGGGTCACCTATGCACTTCTTTAGCAAAGAGACATGGAAGACTGGATGGACTGAGGCTTGATCTGAAGGCAACTCAAGCTCATAAGCTATCTTGCCGGAGCGACAAAGAATTCTGAAGGGACCGACATACCGGGGACTGAGTTTCCCTTTCTTGACGAACCTCTTCACTCCCTTCATGGGAGAGATCTTAAGATAGACATAGTCATTGACCTAGAACTCGAAATCCTTTTTACGAACATCTGCATAGGACTTCTGTCGGCTCTGAGCAGCCCGGAGTCTCTCTCTGATCAACTGAACTTTCTCTAAGGCGTCGAATACTAAGTCAGGACCTATGACTGAGGCCTCACTAACTTCGAACCAACCAATCAGAGATCTATATCTCCTACCATAGAGAGCTTCGAATGAAGCCATCTGAATACTAAAATGATAGCTATTATTGTATACAAACTCAATCAAAAGCAAGTGGTCGTCCCAACTTCCCTTGAAGTCAATTGCACATGCCCTTAGTATATCTTCAAGAGTCTGAATGGTCCTCTCTGGTTGACCATCTGTCTGAGGATGAAATGCTATACTGAGATGGACTTGGGTACCGAGACCCTTTTGGAATGCTTTCTAAAAGTGAGAAGTGAACTGGGTACCTCTATTCGAGATGATAGATAGTGGAACATCGTGTAATCTAACTAACTCCCTGATAATCCTCGGCGGAATAAGAAGTACGAACAGGAAGGAAATGAGCTGACTTGGTCATTCTATCTATAATGACCCAAGCTGAATCATGCTGATGACGAGTTCTCGGCAAACCCGTCACAAAGTCTATGCTAACTTCTTCCCACTTCCAAGTAGGAATAGTGAACTCTTGCATAGAACCACTAGGTTTTTGATGCTCTATCTTAACCTGCTGACATGTAGAGCACTTAGCCACAAACTCTGCAATATCTCTCTTCATCCCACTCCACCAATAGATCTCCCGTATGTCGCGGTACATCTTAGTGGCCCCTGGATGAATAGAGTATCGCGCACCATGCACTTCTGCAAGTATTCACTGCCTCAATTCATCTACACCCGGAACATATAGATGACCCTGACAACGAAGAACACCATTTCTCCCTTGGGAGAAAATCTCGACTTTCTGATTTTGAACTGAATTTTTGAGCTTGACAAGGCTAGGATCCCTGTCTTGTTTCTCTTTCACCTCGGAAACTAGAGATGGATCTAAACAACTATGAACACATACACCACCCTCTAAAGAATCGACTAAGCGAATGCCTAGTCTAGCAAGCTGGTAGATCTCCTGAGCCATCTTTTTCTTACTATTCTCAACGTGAGAAATACTACCCATGGAGAGTCGACTGAGAGCGTCAGCCACAATATTGGCCTTGCCCGAATGATAAAGAACACTCATGTCATAATCCTTCAAGAGCTAGGACCACCTTCTCTGGCAAAGATTGAGATCTTTCTGGGAAAAGACATACTGGAGGCTTTTATGGCCTGTGAAGACATCTACATGAACTCCATAAAGATAATGCCTCCAAATCTTCAAGCCAAAAACTACCATTGCTAACTCAAGATCATGAGTAGGATAATTCTTCTCATGTGGCTTTTAACTGTCTGGAGGCGTAGGCTATGACCTTACCATGCTACATGAGGACACAACCTAAACCCACTCTGGATGTATCACAATAGACTACAAAACCATCTGAACCATCTGGAATAGCTAAAACTAGAGCGGAGGTGAGTCGAGTTTTCAACTCTTGAAAGCTCTTCTTCTAATCTGGATATGGGAGATG
>NW_025895364.1:0-1523 GCF_002878395.1 Capsicum annuum
TCCAATTGGTGTAAAGCTATCTCTCGACTTCTGCCTCATTTCATTGTTTGGCTTGGATAGAAAATCTGGCTTAAAAGGGTTTTGGTATGTTTGTGGAGTTAGAGGATGACTCTGGGGCGTTGGGGTCTGCCATTGTGGGTAAGATGAGGGTTGAATATGTGGTTGTGCATTATACACTGGATATGGATGTGGAGGAACAGAGTATAACGGATTTTGGGAGTGATTATGTAGAGCCTGGGCATAAACTTAAGCTTGAGCCTGAGATCAACGACGTCGTGGTCTTCGTGACCTTTCTTGCTGTCCAACTATAATTGAAGATGCATCTTCCTCATTTTTTTTCTCCCCAACACTTCCTGAATCCTTTTGAATTACTTGAGTAGTCGCTTTCAATATTGCAAAACTCACAATGCGACCAGTCTTAATTCCCTCTTCTATCATCTCCCTCATTTTAAGAACGTCAATGAACGACTTGCCTAATGCAGGTAACAAGTGCTAATAATATGTTTTGTCCTGCGGTTGAATAAACACCTCTATTATTTTTCTTTCTTTCATTGGTGGTTTTACTCTAGCAACTTGTTCGTGCCATCTGATCGCATACTCTCTGAAACTCTCAGTATTCTTCTTTGTTATATTAGTTAGGGATTTTTCGTCAGGGATCAACTCCACATTGTATTGAAATTGTTGCACAAATTCGTTAGCTAGGTCATCCTAACTAATCCATTTGTCAATGTCTTGGTCAACAAACCATTCTGAATCTAGACGTGAAATACTCTCACCGAAATATGCCATGAGTAATTCTTCCTTCCCTCTAGCGCCCCTTAGCTGGTTGCCATAGCGTCTCAAATGTGCTACAGGATCGCCATGTCCATCTTAATTCTCAAACTTTGGCATTTTGAAACCAAGAGGAAGATGTACACCAGGAAACATGCACAGATCTTTATATAAGACACTTTTGTACCCCCCAAGTCCTTGCAAGTTTTACATAGTCAATTCCAAACTTCTCAATTTTCTGGCTATTTCCTCTTATTCTTCTGTCATAACAGGCTTCTCAGTGTTAGGAGGAAATTCAGGCGATTGAGGGCAATCGTAAGGACCAGTCGACTTAAATGTAGGCTCGAGAGCATAATGCTGATCACTAAAAATATTCAATGCAAGATCACTTGTAGATTAGGAAGGCACAACTTGTGGATGAACATCAAAAGTAGGAGGTGGGGGTGGCGCCGCAAAAGCATAAACAATAGCTGGAGCCGAGTATGTGGTAGTCTTAGATTGGAGAGTGAGGAAATGAACGTTGGAAATGGTTGGATATTGTTCCCCCGGAGTCGATCCTGATGCATGTTGTGGCATATCAACAAAAACGGGAAATTGTGCATGTGACACGGGAGGAAAGCTAGAAAGATATTCCAGATTATCAATGGGAACTGGAGGAGGCGGCAACCCATTAGCCCAAGCTTGATGCATTTCGATTATTTGCCGCCTTAATTTCCGAATCTCTTCATTATCTCCTACATTCTCATTCCCCA
>NW_025895365.1:0-2480 GCF_002878395.1 Capsicum annuum
TATATATATATATATATAAAGAAGTCCGCTAGGTTAAAAACCTTGAAAGAGGCGGACTAGGAAAAAGTTAGGACAAAAAAAAACACTCATCCAGAACTACGTTGTGACTTGATCCTCTTTACTAAGGTACGTAGGCGCTTGGAATTTCATTCTGAGTTCAGTTGCATGAGTCTAAAAAAAATTATGTTCCTACAGTATCTACCATATAGATACCAAGTATGAAAATATTCTAATTGAATTTTGGACTCACTCCAAGTATTGGTGGCTCAATGGGGGGCAAACTCCAATAAAACATGAGCTTCATTCACATAAGATGAAGTCTCTAAAATTCTCAAATTTGGATGTTGAACCACTCAAAACGCCAAATTTGGGAGTGAAAGTTGACAAAATTTCCAAGTCTTCAAATCAAGGCCTCCAAAATTTCCATACCTTAAGGTGGACAAAATTTGTCCATTTGCACCTTAAGCTGGCCTCTTAGGATTTATCCTTAAAAGGATCTCAAAATTTCTATGCCTTAAGGTGGACAAAATTTGTCCCTTTGCACCTTATGCTGGCCTCTTATGGATTTATCCTCAAAAGGATCTCAAAAAATTCCATGCCTTAAGGTGGACAAGATTTGTCCCTTTGCACCTTAAGCTGGCCTCTCACGGGTTTATCCTTAAGAGGATCTCAAAATTTCATGCCTTAAGGTGGACAAGATTTGTCCCTTTGCACCTTAAGCTGGCCTCTCATGGGTTTATCCTTAAAAGGCTATCAAAATTTTCATGTCCCTTTACATCTTAAACTGACCGTTGGAACCATTGCATAAATGCATCGGTAAAAGGGCTCATACTTAAAGAATACCATTGTATAAGTACACGGTAAAAGGGTCCATACTTAAAGAGTACCATTGCACAAATGCATTAGTGAAAGGGCTCATACTTAGAGAAGACCATCGCATAAATGCGTCGGTAGAAGTACTTAGAAAAGACCATCGCATAAATACATCGATAAAAGGGCTCATACTCAAATAAAACTATTCTGTCTTCAAGCAAAGTTTTTCAGTCTTAAGGTGATGGAGGCAAAGATAAACTCTCGCACCTTAAGTCGGTGTCCACCGTCTTCAAGCAAAGTCTTTCGATCTTAAAGTGATGGAGGCGAAGTTAAACTCTCACACCTTAAGCTGGTGTCTACCGTCTTCAAGCAAAGTCTTTCAGTCTTAAGGTGACGGAAGCGAAGTTAAACTCTCGCACCTTAAGCCAGCCAATTTTTGCAATTTGCTATCTGTTTCAATTTTCTAAAAACAAAAACAAAAAAAAACGATAGGTTGTGAAGATTCTTAGGAAGAGGAGGATCAACATTGCGTGTGTTAGGAAGAGGAGGATCAACATTGCGTGTGTTCAAGAGACAAGTGGGTAGGGTCTAAGACTAGGGATGTGGATGGTTATAAGTTGTGGTACTCTGGGAGCGACAGGCGTAGGAATGGAGTGGGCATCTTAGTAGATGAAGAGCTTAGAGGTCAGGTTGTAGAGGTGAAGAGGATCAACGATAGGTTGATGACTATTAAGTTGGTCATTCGGGGGTTCACCCTGAACGTGTGTAGTGCTTATGCGCCGCAAGTGGGATCGAAGGAGGAGGAGAAGATGCGGTTTTGGGAGGCTTTAGAGGAGGTGGTGAGAGGCGTGCCTAGCTCGGAGAAGATTGTTGTAGCAGGAGATTTCAACGGGCACATCGGGGCGTTATCGGGAGGCTTTGGTGATGTGCATGGTGGTTTTGGTTTTAGGGAGAGAAATGAAGAGGGGACTACCCTATTGGAGTTTGCGAGGGCCTTTGGGCTGGTGGTGGTGAACTCGGGCTTCCCGAAGAAGAACGAGCACCTGATCACCTTCCGAAGCGCGATAGCCAGGACCCAGATTAACTTTTTATTGCTTAGGAAAGGGGATAGAGCGTTGTATAAGGACTGTAAGGTCATCCCGAGTGAGAATCTTTCAACCCAGCATAGGCTCTTGGTTATGGAATTGGGTATAAAGAAGAATAGAAAGAGGAGGAGTAAGGAGTGTAGACCTAGGATTAAGTGGGGCGGCCTGACGCCAGTGAATGCGTGGGAGATAGAGGAGAAGTTGGCGGGAATGGGGGTGTGGGAGTGTAGAGGGGATATAGATAGTATGTGGGATAGGGCGGCTAGGTGCATCAGGGAGAATGCAAGTGAGGTGTTGGGTGTTTCTAGGGGCCGGGCCAGGCACCATCGGGGGGATTGGTGGTGGAATGAGGAGGTGGAGAATAAAGTGGGGACCAAGAAAGGGGCGTATGCTAAGTTGGTGGAGAGTAAGGACGAAGAGGAGAAGCGGGTAAATAGGAAAGAGTACAAGCTAGCGAGGAAGGAAGCTAAGGCAGCAGTCACGGCAGCTAAGACGGCCGCTTTTGAGAGCTTGTATGCAGGGTTACAGGGGAAAGGAGGGGAGAAAAAGTTGTTTAGACTCGCTAAGGCTAGGGAGAGGAAG
>NW_025895366.1:0-5857 GCF_002878395.1 Capsicum annuum
CATTATATGATTATATTCAACATTTATCAACATAAACCACCCTCTCTGTTGAAATCAAATTCATAACTCAAATATAACATTACTCAAGGTATTTCATATCATGCTTTTCAAGATGCATTCAAAACAATCCATAGCATACCATAAGTAAAAGAAAATCATAACAAGAGAGGTATTTTTACATGAGTCATGCTCTCAATTCAATCATCAACTTTAAAACACATGCTTATATATATATATATATGCTTTCGAATTAATTTTGAGGAAGGCCTAAGGGCCAAAACAATATTATCAATGCTTCTAGGAGCTCAAAATAAGACTAAGTCTCTTTGACACTTAGAAAAATTTTCAAGTTTTCAATTCCATAAGCATGCCCCTAGGAGCAATTTTATGCATGACTTTTGCAGGGCGTTACATTTTCCCCCCTTGGGATTATTCGTCCCCGAATGAAGATGCAGAACATAGACAAGCACAATTTCAAGCATACTAAGGCATATGAAGTATAAGACAAAGATCGTACCTTCCATTTCGTCATTCACCGAATCAAATAGATTTGGGTATCTATCTCGCATGTCATCTTCTGATTCCTAAGTTGCTTATTCAACTTTATGATTTTTCCACAACACTTTAACCGAAGTTATCTCCTTACTTCTTAACTTTATAACTTGACGATCTAAGATTGCTATAGGTTCCTCTTCATATGCTAAGGAGTCTGTAACTTTGATCTCCTCTACAGACAACACTAAAAAATGGTCTCCAATACACTTCTTTAACATGGACACATAAAATACAAGATGGACGAAACCCAAATCTGCAGGCAACTCCAACTCATACGCAATCGCACCTATCCTCCTCACAATCTAATATGGCCCTATATAGTGAGGACTCAACTTACCTTTCTTCCTGAATCGCATGACTCCCGTCATAGGAGAGACCTTGAGAAATAACCAATCACCAACCTCTAATTCCAAATCCCTTCTTCTGACATCAGTACAGGACTTCTATCGACTCTGGACTGTCTTAAGTGGTTCTATAATGATTTTCACATTCTCCATTGCCTGATGAACAAGATGAAGCCCAAAAAATTGAGTCTCATCTACTTCATACCACCCTGTTGGTGACCTACATCTTCTTCCATATAATGCCTCAAAAGGAGCCATCTTAATACTGGTATGGTAGCTGTTATTATAAGCAAACTCTATCAATGGAAAGTGATCTACCCAACTACCTTTAAAGTCAATTACAAAGGCCCTTAATATATCCTCAAGGGTCTGAACAGTGTTCTTAACTTGCTCATTAGTCTGAGGATAGAATGCAGTACTTAGGTTCACTTGGGTACCTAAACCCCTCTGAAAAGATCTCCAAAATTGCGAAGAGAATTATGTACCTCGGTCAGATATGATGGATACACTCCTCAATGTATAGCTTGGCATAATCATCTCCCGAATAGTTGGTCCTCACAGAAAAAAATGAGCTTACTTGGCCATCCGGTCTTCAATTACCTAAATAGAATCATACTGCTTTTGGGACCTCGGAAGTCCTGTAATGAAGTCCATATTTATCATCTCCGACTTCCAAAAAGGCAAAGGCATCTCTTTGGAAGTACCATCTATCCTCATATGCTCTACTTTAACTTGTTGGCAGTTCAAACACTTGGAAAAAAAGTTACCCATATCACACTTTATATTCTTCCACCAGTATATAGCTTTTAAATCATCATACATCTTATTAGAACCTGGGCGAACAACATACCTAGAAGCGTGGGCTTCGTTAAGGATTCTCTTTCGCAACCCATCTACATCTGGTACACATAGTCTACCCTGATATCTCAAAATTCCATCACCACTAATTTTAAAAAACATCACTTTCTGTTGACCCACATCTTTCTTGATCTGCATCAAGATGGGATCTTTAACCTGCTTCTC
Source organism: Capsicum annuum (assembly GCF_002878395.1). Lineage (NCBI taxonomy): Eukaryota > Viridiplantae > Streptophyta > Magnoliopsida > Solanales > Solanaceae > Capsicum > Capsicum annuum. The sequence goes on from NW_025895366.1 coordinate 1,923, forward strand.
TTTACCTTCAACACAAAGGGAAGATTTAGTTACCTCATGAATAACCACTCCCTTATCTTTGAATTTCAATAGTCGCACTCCTAGATTTGCAAGTCGGTGAATATCATTTACCATCTCCCTCTTTTCTTTTTAAAAATGAGAAAGACTGCCCATAGATAACCTGCTGAGGGAGTCGGCTACCAAATTCGCCTTGCCCAGATGATAGTAAAGGTTCATGTCATAATCCATCAGAAGGTCTAACCAACACCTCTGCCTGAGGTTCAATTCTTTATGCGAAAAGACATACTGTAATCTCTTGTTGTCAGTAAATATATCAACATTTAACCCATAAAGATAATGCCGCCAGATTTTAAGTACAAAACACCACAAGCATTAAATCCAAGTTATGTGTGGGGTAATTTCACTTATGCATCTTCAACTGCCTAGATGCATAAGTTACTACCTTACTATGCTGTATAAGTACACACCCAAGTCCCACTCGGGACGCATCACAGTACACAATAAAACCTTATGGAAGAGTCAAAATAGGAGCAATTGTCAACTTGTCCTATATCTTTTCAAAACTATTCTCACAAGAGTTAGACCACACGAACTTCACCTTTTTCTGAGTCAGCTTAGTAAGCGGAGAAGCTATGGAGGAAAAACTCTCCACGAACCTTCGGTAATATCCCACCAAACGTAAGAAGCTCTGAATGTTGGTTGGAGTCATAGGTTTGGGCTATTTTCTCACTGCCTCAACCTTTTTGGGATCAACCTTAATACCGTCACTAGACATAATATGCCCTAGGAAATCAATAGCACTAAGCCAGAATTCACACTTGGAAAACTTAGTACAACCTAGGATCTTTAAGGGACTGAAGGATGATTCGGAAGTGATTGGCATGATCCTCCTCACTCTTAGAATAAATCAAAATTTCATCAACGAAAACTAGGACAAACAAATCCAGAAACAGACGGAAGACCCTATTCATTAGATCCATGAAAGTTACAGGGGCATTAGTCAACCCGAAGGACATGACTAAGAATTCATATGACCATATCAGGTTCTGAAAGCTATTTTAGGAATGCCTGATCTCTAATTTTCAACTGATGGTATCCTGAATGAAGTTTTATCTTTGAAAAGCATTCAGCACCCTGAAGTTGGTCAAAAAGATCATCAATCCTAGGAAGAGGATATTTGTTTTTAATAGTGACCTTATCCAACTGACGATAATCTATGCACATATACAGGGAACCATCTTTCTTCCGCATGAAGAGTACAGATGCACCCCAGGGAGAAACACTAGGACATATAAAACCTTTTTCTAGAAGGTTTGTGAGCTGTTCTTTTAACTCTTTCAGTTCTACAGGAACCATTCTATATGGCAGAATAAAAATGGGATGGGTGTTTGGTAATAAATCAATACCAAAATATATCTCTCTCTCAGGTGGTATTCCTGGGAGATTATTTGGAAAGACTTTTTGAAATTCATTTACCACAAGGATAGATGGAAAAGAAGGACTTTCAGTATTAGAATCCTTAACCCGAATAAGATGTTACAAACAACCTTTGGAGATAAGTTTATGGGCTCTGAGGTAAGATATAAAGTTCCCTCTAGGTGCTACAGAGTGCCCCTCCCATTCTATCACTGGGTCATTCAGAAAAGAAAAAGTAACCTTTCGCGTTCTATAATCTAGCGTGGCATAACATGAATGGAGCCAGTCCATTCCTAAGATAGCATCAAAATCTACCATATCAAGATCTATGAGGTCTTCCACAGTATCCCGACTAAAAATAGACATAACACAATTCTTATACACCCTCCTAGCCACAACAAAATCACCCAAAAGAGTGGAAACAAAGAAAGGTTTTGAAATTACATCAGGATCACATCCAAAACCAATAGCTACATAAGGGGTCACATAAGACAAGGTAGACCCGGGATCACGCAACACATACATATCACGAGAGAAAATTTGTAACGTACTGGTGAATACATCTGGTGAGGCTTCTACCTCCTGATGGTTGGACAAAGCATATAGCCGGTGGTGGTGTAAAAGAGTAGGTGGTGCAAAAAAGTAGTTGCAACCGCTCCCGACAGCTGAAGTAGCACCCTTTTGAGGGGGTGGCGGTGCAAAAGAGTTTGGCTGGTACTTGGCACCACCAACATTCCTTTTACCTGAAGGACAATCTCTCTGGAAATGACCCGTCTGAACACATGAATAATATACCAGTGTACCCAGCTGGCACCTCTCTGGATGATGCTTACCACAAGTCTCACACTGCGGAAACCTATGATGTTGCTGAGCCACACTACCCTATGACTGAGTATCTTGTTCCCTAGATCCATGATTAGTATGAAAACTCTGAGTTCATCAATAAAATGGGGTTCTGGGTGCTAGGGCGCTGGTTGCAGACTGCGCATTACCCTAAAAATTCTTCTTCTACCATCTACTTCCTCAATTATCACTCTGTGGCTGACTGTGGTTCTGATCTGCTGTTCTGGCTCTCTTTTTCTGTCTGTCCTTCTCCTTAGATTCAAGGATCTTCTTTTTCTTCTCCTCTACCTACTGCATGTAGATTGACAGTCTAGCAAAGTCCATATCCCTGTTCAGCATTGCCTCCTGACATTCAAGTGCTAGGTCATCTGAAAGGCCGGATACAAATTTCCTCATTCAGGCTCTCATAGTACCAATCATCTCTGGTGCATAACGGGATAGTTGGTTGAACCTTAGAGTGTGCTCCTTGACACTCATCTTTCCTTTCTTGAGGTTCATAAATTCATCAGCTTTTGCATGCCTCAACTCGTGAGGGAAGAATCGATCTAAGAAGGCTTCCACAAACTCGTCCCACACTGACGGCCCAGTATTTTCCCCCTTTGAATCTTCCCACTCATAGTACCACTTATTTGCTACCTCTTTCAGCTGATAATATACTAGCTCAAACCCTTCTACCTTATCTACATACATTACCTAAAAGATCTTTTTCATCTCATCCACAAACTCCTGTGGATCTTTTTCTACCTTGGTGCCAGTAAACTTGGGTGGGTTTATTTTCATAAACTGATACATGCACAAGGATCATCAAAAGTACAAGGAATTATCTTAGGGGTCAAGGCTTTGGAATTAGCAAGCCATTGAAGACTTTTCAAAGTATTTTGAAGCCTTGGTCAAGATAAGGAAGGAGGGGAACTTATTTACTCAATAGGAACCTCAAGTGAAGGTTAATGAAGACATCTTGCAGTCCAAGGAAACACTCAATAGGTGCCCTATTCCCTTAGCTCATTAAGGTTAGTTTTTTTATTTGGCATGTAATAGTATAAATAGACCATTTTGCTTCTCTTTTCATTGGACTTTTGATGATATTGAACTTACTCCTATATTGTAGTTTTAGTCTTATAGTTAGAGGTAGAATCCGAAATAGGTCCTTTGACATTTGAAGTTAGGGTTTCACTTGTCTTGGATAATTTGGCAAGAAAGGTGTGCTTGAGGAAGAGTGTTTCCTTTGGGTCACCTAAGAGGGAGGTTTGAACTCTTATTTGTGAGGTGTGTTGAAGATTTGGAAACATCTTCTAGTGCTAATCACTTAATAAGAGTTAGGGTCTTCCTATCTATCCTTTAATTTCAAGTATTCTTCTTCTTCATCTCCATTCTATGTGTTTCCTTCCATCCTTTCCATGAACAAGTAGTGGTCATGAATTCTTTAACAACCATGCAATTTTTTTCATTATATGATTATATTAAACATTTATCAACATAAACCACCCTCTCTTTTGAAATCAAATTAATAATTCAAATATAATATTAATCAAGGCATTTCATATCATGATTTTCAAGACGCATTCAAAATAATCCATAGCATATCATAAGTAAAAGAAAATCATAACAAGAGAGGGAATTTTACATGAGTCATGCTCTCAATTCAATCATCAATCTTAAAACACATGCTTATATAT
>NW_025895367.1:0-3226 GCF_002878395.1 Capsicum annuum
CTATGATACCTACTAAGTACAAGTATACCGTACTCACTCCTACTTCAACCTATCGGTGTAGCTTTAGGTTCGGTTTGGCGTGCGCCTTATACTGGTTGATTTTGGGCGCCTTTAGATTTATCAAGGTAGCAGTTGGACATTCATACATCCAAAGTTCACCTCTATCTTTATGTAGTAGTTGTATCTTTATTAGTGTTCGGAGACAGATATTTTCCTTTGTGGTTATTTTATTGATGTATTTGACTCCATAATTGTATTAATAGATCATATACTATTGACACCAGGTTTTGGAATGTTATGAAAGCATGCGTTGATTTTATTCTTGCTGCTTTTATTAAATCTATGTGGTTTGACTTCATTCTAGAAGCCATATCTTAGGGGTATTTATGTCTTTTCTCCATTATGTATCAGTTTAGGTGATAGGTGTAATGCCCCGAGTCTGGTACCTTGGACGCTACATGGTGCTCATAGTCTCGAAGGACCACAAGCTAACTCATGATTGGTACCTGCTGCAATAACTATATAATAATACTGAAATATGCAGAAATCTAGCGGGAAAATGACATAAGGTTCAAAACTGCATAATATCTGAATAAGGTATAACAATACCAAAACTGAAAACAACAGTCTAAAATACTCTAATCTGAAAAGTCTCTAAAACTGTCTGAACTGGGGAGTTGATGGGACAATCGCCCAACTAACTCCATCTACTGAAATACTGAGTTTAATGAAATAATGAAATAAAATAATATCCTTGAATGATGAGGACTCACTGTTAATTCTACTGCTGCTGACTAAATCTGACCAGCTAAGGGTGATCTGGAGCCTGTGCGTCTGAACCTATGGTATAAAATACCATAAGCAAGAGAAAAATATGTGTCAGTACATGGGAATGTACTGGTATGCAAAGTGAGGTAAGGTTGAATGCAAGGTTTAATATCAATAAACTATAACTAACTGATTAACATGAACGTGACTGCGCGAGACTACATGCATGAATACATAGCTGTAACTGAAGTCATAAGGATTCTAAATACTGAGCTTACTGATAACATTGATTACTGATAACTGATGTACTAATTACTGTTAACTGAGTTAATATTTCTGATAGTCCTGATTCTAATGGAACTAGCTGAGTTTTGTACTAAGCTAAGTAACTGTATCTAACAGTCCTGATAATCTGTAGAACTATCTAAGTTCTTTACTGACTGATACTGTGACTGTGGGAGGTAATCATCTAACCGACATACCCCTTATTTAACTGATTTGGTATCCAACCTATAATCCTAGTTGGAAGGGTGTCAATACCATGCCACGGGTAAGGACAAGCTGTGAGTGACCCTCATCTGGCAGGTACTCTAAGGAGAATGGTGGGACCCTTATCTGACAATTTAAGCCACCTCATCAACCCTCAAATGGCAGGTAGATGTATCAACCCACACTGGCTACGTAGTTCTGGAATACAAGGATTTTTTCTAAGAATCACACCCTCTACTAGCAGGTGAGTTCCCATCCTTAGGGTTCACTTGGTGCTGAATCCTATTCCTATCTGAATAGACATTGAACTGATTATACTGAGTTGAGTTGAACTAGACAGAGTTCACTAAGTTCCATGGAATGATGCAATACTACTGAATTCTGTTAACTGACTAGTTATACTGAGTCCTGAAACTGACTGAGAGTACTACTGATCATGGTATAATTGAGATTATCTTGAAATTGACACTGGCTCTAGGCACACAACTAAATTATCGAGTATTAAATACCCCATGACTCGATAGCATGAATATTAATAAGACATGACACTTCTTGAACATATGACCATAGTCAAAAATTTATAATACAATCATTGAGGGATTTCATGAAGCACTAGATAATCATAATCTTGTACATGAATAGGAATGCATTCTAATAGATCATAATTTCACAAATCTAATCTCATGAGCATTCCATCAAACAAATACAAGGCATAGCTTTAGCATGGGAGTCATTTTGAGCATGTGGGTACATCATGAGTTCATCATTTGATTACAAATGGGTCATAATACATAATTCTGTCATGACTCGAACCGGGGACCTGGCCGTGACGGACATCCCGAACCAAGAAGACCCGAAAGCCCTTCAAACTTGTAATCATATACACAATTTGTATACAAATAGGAAATGCAGAAATACATAATGAAATGGAATCATGGTCATAAGTTTGAATTTAATTCATAATATGAAAAGTAAAGCCCAACAACAACTAGACAATGTCTGAACCAGTCTGCGAAATCTCTACTACATAACCAAAGACAACTAACTGAAAACTGGGACAAGGCCCCAGTAGACCAAAACCATAATAATGATAAATGTCTGAGAGGGACTAGGCCTTCTGAAATATAGAAGGCTCACCAACTGGTACTCTTCACTTCTAACTGAAGAAATCTACTACTTATCAGGACCCCTAGATTGTGCCACAGAACCTAGAAGGTAGGGGGTCAATACATTTGTACTGGTATGCAAAGCAATCCAAAATAATTCTTTTATAAAAATAAAATAGTTGAGAGATAGTCATAAAACATCATGTATGTTATAAATTCAAAACACCTGGTCATTTTTGATAATCATAAAAACATTCTTATCAATACAGTTTCTGATCTTTGTATTACTTCTAAGTTAGGTGGCACTCCCCTACAAGTATGATATTCCACGGGCTATATTAAATTCGCCATTGACTCGGCGTGGAATCCCCCAACCCAAGTGTTCCACAAGGGTTGGAATGTCTGAGTCTGATACGCCACAGGGTACTAGGCCAGCATAATAAAATATACTCGGATCGACAAATCACAGTTTTAGGCAATGAGTTGTCTGAACTCGTGCCTTCTTCGGGGGACTACCTAAAATCTCTTTATGCGCAATTTTATCCTTTTCTGAACATGTATCATTCTGAATTCTCAATCATGAAAGTTTAATAAAAGTCTGATTTCTAACTAGTTTGTGTCTATTCTGGCATTGTCTGATTTGATATCGTCATACTAAGACTTGCAAGTCAGGTTTTCTGAGTCATAATGCATTAAGCATGATCTTTCATTAAAACATAGTTTAGACCACCCAAGCATTCAATTAGCATAAGAGATTTCATATTTTGAAAACATGAGTCAAAACTATGCAAAAATTCTCATCCTTTCCATGAACAAGTGGTGGTCATGAATTCTTTAACAAACCATGAAACTCTTTTCATTAT
>NW_025895368.1:0-12329 GCF_002878395.1 Capsicum annuum
AATCAAGCAACCAATAGATGTCACAAAAGAAAAGTTGTAATGTACTAGTAATGACATTAGGTGATGCCACAGATTCCTGTTAGGATGCCAAAGCATACAACATGTTCTGATAAACACTAGAACCAAGAGTAGTAACAGAAGCAGTACCACACCACCAGGTGCAGGAGTACAAGATAAAGCCATAGGAATCTTATTTGCCCCCGTAGCAACCTTATTAACTGAACAGTCCCTAAGTCGAAGGCCTACCTGGACGTACTTGAAACATTTTTCCTTTCCTTCATCGTAATAACCCCGATAAGGAAGACCACAGAATCGACAAGAAGGTCATGAAGAAACTGACTGACCTCCACTCTCTTGAGATTAGTTACCTTGCATCTGGAAATTGTCACTACTATGATGATGCTTATTGCCTGACTGGTAAGGAGCACTAGCAGAAGAGTAGGAACCAGAACTCCCCTACATTATTTTCTGCCACTTGCCACCATCTCTACCACCCTGATACTAAGCATCTCCTTAATCAAAAAAACTATTCTTCTTTTTCTCTCTCTCTCTCTCTGAACTCTGCCTGCCTCTTTTTTTATCCTCTACTTACTGCATATGAATAGTCAACCTTGAGATGTCCAGATCTATAATGAGAAAAGTAGTCTTTCTCTTTAAGATCAAATCTCAGTTCAACCCAAAAGTGAACTTCCTCATTCTCGACCTCATATCAGCCACCAAGTCAGGAGCATAACTTGGTAGCTAATGGAACTTCAAAGAATATTCCCTTACCAACATCCTTCCCTACCTAAGGTTCACAAACTCCTCCATCTAGCTTCCCTCAACTCTTGAGGAAAGAACCAATCCAAGAAGGTGTTAGAAAAAGCCTCCCTCAACCATTTCTCTTCCATATCACCTATATCCTTGTCTCACTCCTCATACCACTAATAAACAATATCTTTGAACTGATAAGTTGCAAATTTAACCCCATCCATATTAGTAGCCTGCATCACCCAAAAAATTTTCTCCATCTCATCCAAGAAGCCATGTGCATCCTCCTCCACCTTTACTTCAATAAAAGTATAAGGAATCATCTTCATAAATTGGCCAACCCTTGTGGCCTCCATAGGTAAAGCACTAGACACATCCCGCTCAGACTGAACAACAACCAATTTTGCAATAGCATAAATAGTTAACAGGATTCCGTATTAGTCACCTCGTCTTGAGGAGGACTAGTAACAACTGGTGGAACTCTAGAATTATCGGGGATAGGACCATAAGATCGAAGATGAACCCCAAAAGTAGGATGCACCCCTTCAGTATTACCCTCAAATGGGATAGGAAAATTTCCTTATGTTCTGAATCTACGAGGCATAATCTGAAAGACAAACAAACAAGGATTAGAGAAGATTCCAGGACTGAGAAATCAAGCTTGAAGATAGAATACCAACAAAGTAAAATATTTCTAAATGCCTTGTAGTCTTTCTCTTATGTGTGTGGCATGTTTCCCACCCCTAAAAAAGACTCTACTTGACATTATGGACCCTTAATTAACCATGAACCTAAGCTCTGATATAAACTTATCATAGCCCAAATCGAGGCCTAGATGTAATGAGCATCCCAAGTCCAACCAGGATCAAGGATCACCCCCTGTTACCTAACCAAACTACAATATTCACCTTATGATAGGTAGAATTTGGAATATATAACAAGATAGTGTAAATATTATCATTAAGACTCTGGGATAGGGTCACAACTATGACCGACCCAATTGATTCCAATCGTACCCACCAACAGCCCAACCATACCAAACTAAACCAAAGACCATAAACTAGGCTATAACTAAATAAGTTAGACAAAACTTAATATAATTATTCCTAAAATGTAATATGATTGATCAAATGCTATCCCCGAGTCAATCACTATGTAAAAGAAGAAGAATGGTCGGTTCCTGTATAGCATGGGTATAAAGCATCCAGTAGACAGGGTTAGAGAGTGACCGCTAGCTTGAATCTCAGGATAAGGATAAAATAATGCCAGTTATAAAATCAGGTAAAACCATCCAATGCATACAACCATACATATATATATAACCATGTTGGGAAAGGGGATTGGCTTTAGCACGTCTTTAAAACCATTACCTGGGATGTAATCTTGGTCGTCCTAAACTACCAATGGGCTATATAGGCTCAGCTCACCCTGCTAAAAGGGCCCCAGTACATATAGCCGCACAACCATGGAAGTATCTTATGGGATGACTAGTACATCCCCCAATAGTGTGACATCATGCATACGGTCCACTAAGACCAATCCTCATATCAGCAAATATGAGTTTCTAATTTTGGTTCCCTAAAGACCGCCACCTTCCACGGCTTTGCTACATACTCTGCCATTAATTCCCAATTAAAACCAGTTTCCAAATAACCAAACCATTATCCATTTATTAACCACGACCATTGATATTGGTATCATCATACCAACCCTTACTTACAAGTATCATCCATAGTCAACAATTTTAGGTTTAAGGGAACTTTTAAGTGCCCTTCCATATACCATATTAAACCACTTGGGAGACTTCAATTTTCCCCACAAGAATATCTATTTATCCTTTAGACTTTCCAAACTATTTAAACCATGTATACTTTCTTTACCAAGTTTAAAACATGCAAAATTTCCATTACAAGCAGTTAATGCAATGAACATATCTTTATAAGCATTTTATCAAATAGATTGGGGGTATAATATATCCAAAACTAATTCCAATTACCAATAAACCATTCCCATGTAATACAATTATCCAAAACAACCATTAATGCATATAAAAGCATAATTAAAATGATAAAAACCATAACCAAATATTTAATATCAAAAACACCACAAATAATAGTTGAAAACCATAATCATCCAATAATAAAACAATGAAATCAATCATATAAACTATGTCTTTAGTTAAATTAACAATGAGATAAGATAAACATACCTTAAACTAATAAGATGATAGAAAGAAATTACCAAGACAAGGCCCAAAGAAATCTTTTAGTTGAAACCTTAGCTCCCTTGCCCTAAAAGCTCTTGAGAGAATGATAGAGTGTTTTGGAATAGTTCTGAGTGTTAAGGAATAGAATGATAGGATAAATAGCCTCCAAATTGTATTAGAAGTCGTGGGTCCTAATTAGGGTAAGTAGTGAAATACCCAGAATAACTCCACTTAAATCCTTTACAAACCTGTCACCCAGATACGACTGATCCATATGAGTCGTATACTCCTAATACAATTAGTACCCATCATAATATCCAAGCCTCACCCTTGGATTATATACTGTCCAGTAGATGACTCATCTAACTAAGATGGAACCCCAGCATAAGATCTGTACCCATGACTTGTATCCTTGGCAGAATGAAATACCAGGAGGATCAAGCACTATCCACTATACGAGTCCATGATATGACTCGTACCAAGCCCTACGACTCACACTTTTAAGTTATATTCATTCCATTGACCATGAACATCCCACAAAATAATAATGGCTAGCATATGACAGGACCATAGAACTCGTACCCCACCATACGGCTCGTATTCTTGAGTTGTATTAGGTCTACAAAATGAAATTCTAGGAAATTTTCTAAGGGTCAAAATCCAGGATGTTTTACTACTAGCAGGTGCTCTCATGAGATATGCATCAACCCTCGACTGGAAGGAAGACATCTCAAACCAATATTGGCTAAGTAGTTCTAGAACTCAGGGGCTACTGCTAAAGTTCACACCCTCTACTGGCAGGTGATCCCCCATCCCTAGGTTTGAAATATAAGTAAACACATAGGTGTCGGGTGTTCATGATCCGCCAGCATTGAATGATCATAAAATACAATATTAAAGCTTAAAACTTTAGTATAGGATTATGGATCAAAGACCCAAAACATAAACACCCCACCAATTATGTGAAAAGCATAGATTTGAACATACGGATGTCTTAAAAATGAGAAAACAACATGACTTCATGGCTAAATTCACAATTTGATATTATGACATGATGTTCAATTGAATACAGCAGAAGAAATCAAAACTGAAAACATAAAATAACTGAAATTTCCATGGAATCATACTAGGACATGAATTGAGTCAAACTACTAGGAAAAACATGAATTTAGCTCATCTTGAACACATGTAACTTCATAATGAAGAAAAAACTCATATTTTAACCAAAGAAGTAGTTTTGTAGGCTCCGTGGGTGAAAGGGACCCATGGATGAACATCCCACATACCTTAATAACTGATTTCTCGAAGACTTCTTGGATTGGAAGATTGAAATCTTGATTTCTTAAGAAAATATCTTGAGTTTGTTCTTAGGGAAAGAGGAGAGTTTCTTGAGAACAATTTGTAGTGAAAGGGGTAAATAATTCCCTTTGAAAGTCCTAACTCATGTTAAGGATGACTTGGGTTGAGGGTAAATTATTCAAATGCCCCCTTGGTCACGTAGATTAAGAAGCTAGGCGGGACGCCTTTAGCGCTCTGTGACCCTTGCTTGGGTCAAGCAGCCACCATGTCGCGACCCTCCTTACTTGTAGACCCACCCTCACGCTATGGGGATATCACAAGGCTTCACTATTTTAGCCATCCAAACACATCCCAAACCTCGTCCGAAAGTGCCAAAACTCTCTTGAGACATACTTTTAACCACTCTAAGCATGAACCAACTTGAAAACAAATATTTCAGGGTTGAAAAGGCCAACATAAAATTTTGTAAATTTAGGAGTCTTGAAAATGACAAAGTTCTCAACACTTAGTGGAATTTTCAAGCCTTGGGCCCCTTAAGAATGCAACTAAGAGCTTAATAAAGCTTAGAATCGTGAAAAGTAGAGCTCCTAGAATATCGATACTGAAAACCACATTTCCAGGCAAGGGGATCTTTATGACCGTGTGAATAGTTCACACTTTATACATATAATACACCGAGTTTTCATGTTATAAACCTTGCATCTTCTTCTCACGAAATCAGATCCAAGCTAAAGTAATGATTACTCATAAGCTAACTCTCTCATTTCTATCTTAGCAATATAGCTATTTTTATGAGAATTTATGCACTCCCAGATCAGTTCAGTAAGATCATTATGCTTAAGATTCAGTCATATAGTTATTTCAGTTGTGCATGATAGATTATAGCTAAGGTTCTTCAGTATTCTCAACCTAGTTAGCCACATTCGAGGATGAATGTTCCCAAAGGGGAGATATTGTAACACCCTATACTTTTTTCTAGCTTAAATTTGTCCTAAGAATGTCAAAGATGTTCTTCTAAGATGAATACCTTTTTATTTCATGTGGTATTTTCAAGATTTTGACATTCCATTTGTGGGAAATTGAATAAAGCTTTCCATCAACATAAGATTCACCAAAATTTGACACTCGGTGAAAGAGTTATCGCATTTTTAAGTTGACAGTGTGCCACCTGGGCACTTGGCGCATCGCAGAGATGGGCAAAATAACAGTTTTCAAATTCCAGTGGCCCTCTATGATAGCCCCACATCGCGGTAATATCCCATTTCATATTTGGCATTTTCCAGTGAGACTATGAGATGCTGGCACATCGTACCAAGGAACAAAATAGCAATCCAAGGGGGCACTACAATTGTGGCACATCACGGTAAACGCCCAGTTCCCGCTTGTCCTTTTCTAGTGATCCACCGCGATAGTGGCGTATCGGGGTGGCTTAGTAAATTAGAAATTTTGATTGTTTTTCTAGCTTCGTTTAGGAGTTTAAAAAGGGTATTTTGGCAAATTACCCAGCCCCTAATTTGTCCAGAACATATCATTAAGCATATACCAAAGCACTTTATGCTTATTTTATCACTTTTCTCTTAAAAGAAAACCCTAGCTCATCAAACTTTCTCCCTAAGAAATCCAAATTTCTCCATTAATTCTCCAAGAAAATTCAAGATTAAGGATTCCCAATACAAGAACTCTAAGAAGTCATCTCCAAAGCATCAATGGGAATCCAAGATTCAAGCTTTTCATCAAAGATCATCAATTAAGGTATGTGGGGTTCTTCAACAAGGATAATCCTTTCATCCTTGTGCCTAAAATTTGTTTTAATTTCAAATTTACTGAATCTTATATTATTTCCCATGAAATTGAAGTTAGGGTTTATACCCATTATTTTTATTTACAAGCTTATGATGTTTCCAATGATGTAGAAGTTGAATCATATGATTATGTTCATATTTTCATGCATAATGTAGAAATTTCCAGAATTTGAAATAATTTATCAATGTTTACATTATCAAGCATGAGCAATTTAATGTTTTAACATGAGATTTATACATGGGGTATTATCCCACGATTGAATAGTATTAATTCATGAAAGATGATTCTTTAAACATCTTATGAGCAGATTATTTTCAGTTTTTAGAAAAAGCTTTGATCTTTTGAATATCAGTTTAGCTATGAAATCCACTTTACAGAATTTAGATCAGCTGTATTTATAGATTTACTCAGATAAAAGCATTTTTGGTTTCATAATGAACCATTATACTAGTTTAAAGTGGATTTCCAATAGAATAAGCATAAAGACTAAAAAAGAGTAGTAGTTAGCACCGAGCGGGAAGTGTGGGATTATCATAACCTATCTTCTACAGAACTACGTAGCCAATGTAGGTACAAATTATGAGATTATTCTCATTTCTATATGGATGAAAGATTTAGCTTGTGATCGATCACATGGAAAGTAGGTTATACTCTTTGGCAAGAGTATGACTCTTCTCCGCAACATGAGGATTCCTCCTTAGGGCAATAAGAATGTTGGACTCTATAAATCCTCACATAGTTTATGTCGGTTAAGAGAACCTCCCTACTAGTAAAAGTAAATAAACAGTTTTGAGTATTTCCCTACTAGTAAAGAAAAGATTTGAAATAATTCTCTTTAGATAAAGTATTTTTTCATGCAGAATAAGTTTTCAGATTTCTAAACCCTTAAGATAAAGTATTTTCCCTTACAGAAAGCTTTTAGAAAAGTAAGTGTAAAGGCTCACAAAGTTTACTCAAATTATGCTTTACAAAAAGATATTAGCTACAGTTTTCATCTTTCAGATTTTAGATTTAAGAGTGAGTCCTTTCTACACTTAGACAGTACGATTTAAAGAGAGAATACAAGCACAACTTTTAGAACTAAATGTTATGACTCACTAGATTTATAAAGTATGATTTTCTTCTTATTATTTCAATAATTCAGATATTACAGCTTACGTGGGTACTTATATTTAGCATGCATTTTTTATAGCTGAAATATCCTCTCTACTTCTTTGGAGGTAGAGGTATGGACTGCATATATCTTACTTTTCCTAGACCCCACGCTGTGGGAATACACTAGGTTTGTTGTTGTTGTTGTATGCATTGTTTTATAAATGATGATCATGAGATAATGTTTTACTTATGTATTTCTCCCCCATATACTCAGTATATCCTCAAAGTACTGATCCACATATATGTCTATGTGCTACATTATCTCATAATGTAGGTACAAGTTATAGTATATGCAGATCGAATCAGACAGTTGTAGATTCCAGCCAGTAGATGATGAGTCCTTCTATTTTGGGGACTTTAGTTAGATGTCATTTATGTACATTACTTTCTTACTCATATGTATTGGTTAGTGGTAGTTAGATTCGCGCCCCAGCTATCTATAGTCAGTATAGTAGAGGCTTCACAGATGTCAGTGAGAGTCAGTCTTGTAATTTCAGACCCTTTTTTCAGACTTTATTAGGATGTAAAATTGTATCGGTATTGTATGTTCATAGATTCCATTATTTTTATGTTTTCACATAGTAAATTCAGTCATTTTATATATATTTAACCATTTGCTTAACAGTATGCCAGTTCATGGGTTATTTTGGGATCACTTGTGCTCCTAAGCACTGTGTTACATCTCGGGATAGATTTTTGGGGCATTACATACATACTTTGGATTGACAAGAGTCAAGGCATTCCCTGTCCCTTCCTTGGATTTCTCTAGTTCATATGGCTAACACGTACTGAAGCCCTTCTGGTGGAGGTAATTGGACCCATATAGCACGTGGGTGTCCTTAGGATGGTTTGATGCTACACAAACTAGGCTAATGATTTTAAATCTCATAGTAAACCTTGTTACCTATCCAAGCATCTTATATATATGTATATATGCATTTATGTGAATATGCATATTAAGTTTGGACTTGATTTTAAAGTGGCATTATTTTATCTCTATCTCAAGTTACACACTAGTGCTTACCCAACTAATCATCCTAGGATGCTATATGGTTTCATAATGTAGGGTCCGGAGATATTTTTTTTACCCTTGTGCAGTGTTAAGTGATTTGGTTCATAGGTTGGTTCCTGATAAAGTGGTGAGCTTTCATCCTTCAAAAGGCTTAGTCATTCCATCGATTTTGTTCCATATTTTAGAATTAAAGAGTCCATATTAAGATTATCATTTTCAGTGTCACTATCATGATCGGGGGCATATCTCGACCTAGTTAGATATTCAAATTAGCTTAGAGACTTTTATAGACATGTGTGGGTTGGATGGTATTGTTGACTCTTAGAGCTTATTCTTGAGTTACATTAAGTGTTCTATTTTTATTCTCTGGTTATAGTCTGCTTTGTTACTATTTGGATTATGCTTTGATTGGATAGGTTATGGGGGTGGTCTCCAGCCTACGGTAGGCAGGAGATACTCATTATGGCTATGCCTGGGGTTGGTTTGTGACAAGCTTGGTATCAAAAATTAGGTTTAGGGTCATTGGTTATCCACAAAGCTATGTTGATTAGAGTCTATTTTATTGGTGTATAGCACACCACACTTATAAGGGGGGTTACAAGGTATTAAGGAATGTTTCTCTTTCTTATGTTCTATTTTGGGCTATAGAGTCTATGGTCATGGCATTTCTCTAACTCCTGATTTGCTTATATTTCACATCATGCCTCCTTAAAGATCTGTTGCTCATAGAAACTCTACCATAATCTCTACCCCACCTATGGGAAATATGGAGGGGACTCGCCTCATTTATGGAGTACAGACTCGGTCTAGGGTCTGTGCTCCTAATTGTGCTACTCCACATGGGGTTCAGCCAGTCTTCCTAGTCCTTCTATAATTGGTGACACTTATGTTCAGTCACCTCAGGGGGATATTTCTAATGTGGAGTTCCATTGATCCATTCATTTGCTTATTAAATTGGTGGCATCTTAGTCTCGTTAGTCTGGTCCTATTGGTTCTACTGTGGTTTCATCTAAGGTTACTCGAGTTGGTCAATTTATGAGGCTGAATCCCTAAGCTTTTCTAGATTTAAGGTAAGGAAAATCCATAAGGGTTTATTGATTAGATGGAGAAGATCTTTAGGGTGATGAATGCTACTGATGTAGAGAGTGTGGAGTTTGTTTCATATAAACTGAAGGACATGGTATATCAGTCGTATAAGAAGTAGAAGCAGTCAAGGGGAGATGATGTTGATCAGGCAGTGTGGGAGGATTCTTTGGTGCTTTACTTAATTATTTCTTTTCTAAGGAGTTGTGAGAAGCTAAGGCCGAAGAGTTTGTAAACTTAAGGTAAGGTAGGATGAGTGTGAAGGATTATGTCCTAAAGTTCTATCAGTTGTCTCGTTATCCTCCGAAGTTGGTGTCTAGTATAAGGGCTAGAATGAGAAAGTTTGCTTTGGGTTTGTCTGTGACTTGGTATTAGAGTATAATGTTGCAATATTGAACAATGATATGGATATCTGCAAGATTATGGTTTATATGTAGCAAGTTAAGATTGAGAAAAAAAAGTTAACAGAGATGGGAGAAAAGTAGAACAAGAAGTGCAAATATTAAAGCAGGTTAGGGGTTAGTAGAATGGTAGAAGAGATGCTAGGCAGTGGATCAAGAGAAGACTTGGGGAAATTCTGATACATATTCTTCAGCTAGTACTCCTTATCTAAAGTCGTCTGGCGATCATCAATTTTAGACTATTAGTGGTCCTAAGGCACAAGGTGCCTAGTCTAAGGCTAGTAGAGCTCAGTCAGCCCCCCCTTATCCTCCATGTAAATTTTGTAGGCAATATCACTAGGCTATTATGATGAAGGGAGAAATTAATGCTTTAACTATTGTTAGCTTGGTCACATGCAGCGGGATTGTAATACGGCTAAGGTAGCCACTAGGCCTAATAAAGTAGTGATCACTACTTCTTCAACTTTTGCACCAAAGGGTGCTAATCCTAGTACCGACACTGGTCGGAGTTGTCTTTATGCTTTATCCACCCATCAGGAAACTGAGGCATCTTCTGATGTTGTTACTAGTATGTTAAAGCTCTTTTATCAAAATGTGTATTGTTTGCTTGATCTGGGGTCCACCCTTTCCTATGTGATCCTATATTTGGTTGTGTATTTTGGTTTTGGTTCTAAAAATATTTTTAACCCTTTTTTTATCTACTCCAGTGGCTTACTCTTTGTGTCTAGAGAGATCTATAGTGGTTGTGTGGTGTCTATCTTTTATAAGGAGACCTTGGAGGATTTAGTAGAGCTTGATATGGTAGATTTTGATGTGATCTTAGGGATGGATTGGCTTCATTCATGCTATGTTTTTTTGGAATATAGGACTCGAAATGTCAGTTTCCAATTCCCTAATAAACTAGTAATCGAAAGGAGGGAAGTTTCTTAGTACCAAAAGGGATGTTTATTTCTTATCTTAGAACTCAAAAGTTGATTTCTAAGGGATGTCTAAATCACTTAGTTTGGGTTAAAGATGATAATTCTAAGGTTCCCTCTTGCAATCTATCTTAGTGGTGAACGAATTTCCTAAAGTGTTTTCTGAGGATCTTCCTGGCATTCCTCCCAATAGGGAAATAGAATTTAGGATTGATCTTCTATTGGATACCTGTCATTTCTGCATTCCATCTTATAGAATGGTTTCGGCTGAGTTGAAGGAGCTAAAAGAGTACTTAAAGGATCTCCTTGATAAGGGTTTCATCCGTCCTAGAGTTTATTTATGGGATGCCCCGGTACTTTTTGTGCATAAGAAAGATAGGTCTCTTCACATGTATATAGATTATAGGCAGTTGAATAAGGTGTTGGTGAAGAATACGTATCCTCTTCCTAGGACTGATGATTTTTTTACCAGCTTCAGGGTGCTAGATATTTTTCTACGATTGATCTCCGTTCGGGATACCATTAGTTGAAAATTAGGGAGGGTGATATTCCTAAGACTGCTTTCCGAACCCAGTACAGTCACTATGTGTTTTTGGTTATGTCATTTGGGTTGACTAATGCTCCGACTGCTTTTATGGATCTTATGAATTGGGTATTCAGGCAGTTTTTGGACTATTTTGTTATTGTCTTCATTGATGATATTTTGGTGCACTCTAAGAGTGGGAAGGATCATGTAAATCACCTTCGAATTATGTTGCAGGCTCTTAGGATCAAAGGTTTTATGCTAAATTGTCTAAGTGTGAGTTTTGGTTGAAGGTTGTGACTTTTCTTAAGCATGTTATTTCTAGTGAGGGGATAAATATGGATTAACAGAATATTAAGACGATTAACAGGTGGCCTAGACCCATGACTCCAATCATCATTCAAAGATTCTTCGACTTAGATTGGTATTATAAGAGGTTTGTAGAGAGTTTTTCATCTATTATTGCTCTATTGACAAAGTTGACTAAGAATAAGGTGAATTTCTTGTGGTTCGATGCTTATAAGGAAAATTGACTTCAGCGTCAGTTCTGACCTTGCCTGAGGGTACGGATAGATTTATGGTTTATTGTGATGCGTCCTGTATGGGACTGGATTGTGTCTTGATATAGGATGGCAAGGTTGTGGCCTATGCTTCTAGGCATCTAAAGATTCATGAAAGGAATTATCCGACTCATAATTTGAGTTGGTGGTTGTGGTTTTTGCTTTGAAGATTTGACATCATTATTTGTATGGGGTACATGTAAATATTTATTTAGATCATAAGAGATTGCAGTTTGTGTTTACTCAAAAGGAGTTGAATCTTTGGATGAGGTAACGGCTTGAGTTGCTAAGGACTATGATAGAACATGTACAAAAGGCTTAGAACCTGAAAATTTGGCTAAGTGTTGGAGACTTAGTTTTATGTTTTTGGCTTCTTAACTTAGTTGATTTTTAAAGTGACCTTCCCGACCCCGAGATGTAAGTTACTGAGTTGATTCATGTTTAGGAGTGTAAGTTGCATATCTTGGGTAAGTTTCAGATTTTTTGGATGAGGTTTGGACCACGTTTGGATTTCCAAAGCAGCAGTTCACCACGATTGTGGTGCGTCACATTGGATATAGCGATGTCACTTCATCACATCGCGGTGAAGTTTAAAATGAAAATTTTCAGATTCCCACAAG
>NW_025895369.1:0-1836 GCF_002878395.1 Capsicum annuum
CCCAGTATTTCGCTATGGGGTACTCCAGTCCTTTTTGTTCGTAAGAAAGACGGTTCTTTCATAAAGTGCATCAATTATCATCAATTAAATAAAGTCACTCTTAAGAATAAGTAACCATTCCCCACAATTTATGACTTGTTCCATCAATTTTAGGGTGCCAGTTATTTCTCTAAGATAGACCTCTGATCCAGCTATCATCAGCTCAGAGTCAGAGAATATGACATTCCAAAAGTAACTTTAAGAACTCGGTTTGGTCACTTCAAATTTTGAGTCATTTCTTTTGGTCTTAGGAATACCTAGTAGTTTTCATGGACTTTATGAACCTAGTGTTCAAATTGTACTTGGACATTTTCATCATAGTCTTCATAGATGATATCCTTATCTATTTTCGTAAAGAAAATTATTATGCAAACGATCTCAGAATTGTATTATAGACTCTTAGAGACCATTCGTTGTTTGCCAAAAGTGTGAGTTTTGGCTAAGATCACTAGCTTTCCTTGGCCATATTATTTCTGGTGATGGCATTAGATTGTACCCTCAAAGACTAAAGTAGTGAAAAATAGGCCCAGACCCATTTTTCCATCAAATATTAGGAGTTTCTTGGGTTTGGATAGCTATTATTGATGGTTTGTTGAAGGGTTTTCATCTGTTGCCTCCCCAATGTCTAGATTGACTCCGAATAAAGTTAAGTTTCAATGGTCATATTCATGTGAGAAGAGTTTTTAGGAGTTAAAGACTCGACTCACCTCAGCCTTGGTTTTGATGTTGCTCAATAGTCCAAATGGGTTTGTTTTTATTGTGATGCTTCCAGAGTTAGTTTGGGGAATATTTTGATGCAGAAGGGTAAATTCATAGCTTATTCCTCTAGACAGCTTAAGCCCTACGAAAAGAATTATCCTACTCATGATCTTGAGTTAGAAGCTATTGTGTTTGCCATGGAAATTTGAATGTATTATCTATATGGGGTGCATGTCTATGTGTTCACATACCACAAGAGTTTGTGATATGTGTTTTCGTAGAGAGACTTAAATCATCATCAGAAAAGGTGACTAAAATTGTTAAAGGATTATGATCTAACTATTTTGTATCATCCAGGCAAGACCAATGTAGTGGCAGATGCTCTTTGTAGATTTTCTATGGGTAGTATGGCTCATGTTAAGAATGATAAGAAGTAGTTAGTTCAAGAGGTTCATCAGTTGGCTAGATTAGGCATTTGTTTGGGTGACTCATCTGAGGGTAGTGATTGGGTGCAGAGTTGTTCAGAGTCTTCATTGGTTTCCAAAGTGAATGAAAAGCAATATAGGGACCCAGTCGAGTAAATTTGAAGGAGTCATTCAGAGATCACAAAGTAGAGGTTTTCTGCCAAGGGGGAAATGGCGTGTTGTGTTGCTAGGGTAGACTATATGTGTTATGTCTAGACGATTTGAGACAATGAATTCTCATAGAAGTACAAGGTGCACGTTACTTTATTCATCTAGGGGAAACTAAGATGTATTATGATTTTTGAGAAATCTATTGGTGGAATGGTATGAAGAGGGATATTCTAGAGTTTGTACCTAAGTGCCTTATTTGTCATCAGGTTAAGATTGAGTATCAAAAGCCTAGTTTCACTATGTAGGAGTTTATTATTCCCACTTAGAAATGGGAAGAAGTGAAAATGGACATTGTGATTGGTTTGCCTCGTACTCGTCACTAGCATGATTCAATTTGGGTCATACCGGATAGGATGACAAAATCATCCCACTTCTTGCCAATTCATACTTTCTTTTCAATCGAGGACTATATCAAGCTCTATGTTAAAGAGTTGGTTAGGTTGCATAGAGTCCTGTTGTCCAT
>NW_025895370.1:0-2418 GCF_002878395.1 Capsicum annuum
TGGAAGAAAATAATTAAATTAAAAATAATTTAAATAGATAATCACACGTTTTGGGAATTATGAAAGACAATTATTAAATTAAAAAATAAATAAATAATAGTAACATGTATTTTGGGCTGGTGAAAGAAAATAATTAAATATAATATAATTTAAATGGATAATCACATGTTTTGTGGCTGGTGGAAGAAAATAATTTAATTAAAAAGGATTTAAATAGATGATGTTAGACTGGTGATGACACTTAATAGACCATCGTATATCATGCACTATGTCCTCCATCGATCAGTCTGGTATATCGTATACTTTCACGTTTATTATCGCATCGACTGATATCATTATTATGCGTAGACCATGGTGATCTATGTACACAGTTATAAACCATCACTTGGATGTAGTTAAAAAATGATTAAATAAATTATAAATAAATGTGGTGTGGATTTCTACACATGTTAAGGAGTGTAAACAAGTCACATAATCATATTAGAGCTTAGAAAAATTAGGGAGGGTGAATTAAGAAGTGTGTGGATGGGTAGTGGTTGAATGCTCAATATCGTAAGAGTAATGTTTCTCAAAGCACAAGCATGTATTGAGGATGATAAATATTTTACCACTATCAATTGCACACACTCTTTTGATTTAGAGGTGGTGATGAAAGAAATATATGGAATGTGTAGACATCAAATACAATACATATCCTATATACATATTTATGCTTTGTTTAAATATTACTCTTACGATATTGAGCATTCAACCACTACCCATCCACACACTTCTTAATTCACCCTCCCTAATTTGTCTAAACTCTAATATGATTATGTGACTTATTTACATTCGTTCACATGTGTAGAAATCCACACCACATTTATTTATAATTTATTTAATCATTTTTTAACTACATCCAAGTGATGGTCTATAACCTTGTACATAGATCATCGTGGTCTATGCCTAATCATGATATTAGTCGATGCAATAATAAACGTGTAAGTCTACAATAGACTATACTGATCGATGGATGACATAGTTCATGATCTACGACGGTCTATTAAGTGGAATCACCAGTCCAAGATCATCTATTTAAATCATTTTTAATGTAATTGTTTTCTTTTACCGGCCCCAAAACATGTGATTATCCATTTAAATCATATTATATTTAATTATTTTCTTCCACCAGCCCCAAAACATGTTACTATTATCTATTTATTTTTTTTAATTTAATTATTCATTTTTAACTACCTCCACGTGATGGTCTATAGATGTGTACATAGATCACGGTAGTCTACCCATAATAAGGATATCAGTCGATGCACTAATAAAGGTGTAAGTCTATGGTAAACCATACAAATCGATAGCTGACATAGGTCATGATCTACGACAGTCTATTTAGTGTCACCACTAGTTCAAAAGAGAAAAATTACTTTTCCAATGGTAAAAAACGGCTACTTTTGTAAGCCATCAGTGTGAACACTTTGTTTGTACTTCATATATAAGGTGTACATCCCTCCTTATTTTATTTCATTAACTTTATTTTGTTTTTAAAAATTCTACAATGTCGCAAGCATCTCAATCATCCAATTCTAAAAATACTCTAATTTGTCATTGTGGGAATGCGGCTGTCTTGAGGACGTCACGCATGGATCCAAATCCAGGTCGCAAATTTTATAATTGTGCAATTGCAAAGGTGAGGTGTGCATGTTTTTTTTTAAGTTAAGTTAATGGTTATGTAATTATTTTTTTTCCTAGGATAACGACGCATGCTCATTTTTCAAATGTCTTGATGAGCTATCACCTCCATCCAGTCGATCAACATTTATTTCGGGGCTCGAGACATCAAATTTTCAAGACTTGGCAAAATTTAACCTACTACAAAGGCTCCAACAATGCGAAGAAAATAAAGATTTTCTCATGATTTTGTTCAAAGAAGCCAAAGAACAGAGGGATCACTTTAAACTATTGCTATATGACACCCAAATAGAGAGGGATCAACTAAAACAAAAATTGATTTTGGCCGAAGAAAGAGAGAATGTCCTAAAAATGATGTTATGTGCTATAATGCTAGTATTCGTTCTTTGGAAAAGTGTAACATGGATGTAGTGATATTGAATAAATACTAATAGTTCTACTTTTGTATAATGTTAAATACTATTTTTGATAGAACTATAGTTGATGAAACAACACGTCAACTTAAATTTGACCACCAGGGTAATGATAGACTATGCATACGGTATATGGAATATTAAGTATGCATTCTATGATATCAAGCATACAATGTACCAACTATGACCACACCCTGCATATTCAAATTCCATGCCACCAATCGGTTTGATAGAAATAGATTCAGCTCAGAATCATAACAAGTTTCATAAAATAAAAGAATAATTGTCATATCCTACCACCAGATCCTTCAAACTTCATATTTGT
>NW_025895371.1:0-23780 GCF_002878395.1 Capsicum annuum
GATCCCATATTGGATTTGAGTGAAATATTGATTATGATGTCAAATTTGGTTTTAATTCCATGATTTGCTAGTTTCATGAAACTAGTAAATGGTGAAATGATTTATCTGAAATCCAGGTTGAGTTCTTGAATTAAAAGCTGGATGTAGTATTCATGATATTATTACATAATGATTGGTATATGAAATATCCATGCTTACCATATAGTTGATGAAATGCCTATAAGGATGATTTTTAGAACAAAGGGTTACATATCATGTTCAACTAGTTTCAAGATATATCCCCAAGTTATGAATTTTGCCATGTCCAATTTCAAGAGAATTTCATGTAAAACACCAATTCATGATTCTTAGTTATTTAATCATGTCATGCTTCCATGTTTAAGATATTCACATGTTCAAGTACATAATCACCGTGTGCTTATTGGAAATGCTTAAGTGAATTAATTGTGGATTCCGATTCATTAGTGATCTAAATAATGAATTCATTCTAACTCTACATAATCAAAATGACTTCCATGTTGAATAAATTCCGTGTGAGTATTTGATGAATTTTTCATGAGAATTAAGTAATGAAATTGCATTATGTTAGCATGTATAAAAGTTCATGTTAAGCAACATTATGTTAAGATGCCCCAATGAATGATTGGTGACAAAATAAAGAGTTATCATGTTTTCAAGATTTTCTCTATGTATTATACTTTATGCCCAAAAACTTGAATTTTATGAAAGATTACATGACTTGGAAGTTGGGGTTTATGCCCAAATTATCATGTTTTGAGTTTATAAAGTTATAAGTAATTTAAACCTTGAATTACATGACTATTTTCATATATCTAAGCAAGTAATGCGATTTTCCAAATTTTCCCAATTAAGTTTAAGCATGATATTGAGATTATTGATCTTATTACTTTGATGGTGATGAAGTATTTTCAAGAAGCATGTTGAGCATGATGCTTTGCTATTATTTTTAAATATTTATACATGAGTTCTAAATTGGGATTCATACCCACTATCACTATTTATAAGATTATGATCTTTGAGGGACTTTGAAGATTTATTTCATGTCTATTCCCATATTATCATGCATATTGTAGAAATTTTCATATTTGAGTTAAATTATTATTGAGTTCATTTATAAGCGTGATTACTATTAGTTTACATTAGTTTGAAACATGGGTTATTAGACCCTATATTTTGTATTAATATTTCAAGAACTTGTGCTTTTAAGCACCCTGAGATTTGTATATTTTGAGTTGTATAAATAATATTTGATATTCAGATCCTCAGTTGAGTTTTTGGAATCGACTTCTCAGAGTTTATTTCAGATTTACATATATGAGATTGGTTTCACTAAAAACCATGAGATTCTTTGTAAGATCCCGTAAGATTCTAAGTCCAAAATTCAGCTCATTAAGCTTTATAAGCTTCAACACTTAGAAAATTTTGATAAGTGTTTCAACACTTAGTTTTATTTTAGGTCTCCGAACTTCAGGGATTTATTTGACGACCTTCCCGACCATCGTTTTTGATTTTTCAAGTTGCGTTGCGATAGGGGAAGTCAATAGTACATCTCGGGTAAGTTTCGGAATTTTTATGATAGCCTAAGGGAAATTTTGGATGTGAAAAACAGTAGCACCAGGCAATTAGCCCACGCCGCCCCAGCTAGAGCACCGCTCTAAGCCACGCGCCGCCTGGTCTATAGCGGTGCACTAACCAAGGCGCAGCCTGCTAACTCCGGAGGGTGCCCAATTTTTCAGCATTCCACTTCTGTATCTTGAGGGTTATTTTGGTCATTTTTCCTTAGTATAAATACTCATTAACATGGGATTTGAGATTATTGAAGCCAAAATATTGGGTTTTTCTCCAAATACTCTCAAGAACTCAAGCTAGGGTTTTCATAGAAGCTCCAAAAATAAAGAGATTTCACCGTAGAACTTCAAAAATTCTCAGTCTAAGGTATGCATAGTGTTCATCCACGGATCCCTTTCGTTCGTGGAGTCCAAAAAACATGTTTTGAATAATGAACTGTATTTATCATGTTGTAGTATGACTATGTTAATGTGGTTGATTGTTATACATGTTCCAAGATAGAACCTTGATGTTTTTTTTTCAATGAAGCATGTGAGTATGTTAGTTGAAACTCATGAATTTTTGATGGATTAAGATTACTATGTTGACAAGGATACCTATGTCATAAACAGTGCATGAAAGGTGTTTGATAAAATGCCTAGAATGATAGAAATCATGTGTTATAGCTTAGGGGTGAGCCATATGATAAATTCATGCTAGTCTATTATGTTCAAAGAACATGTCATTTTTGTGCAATATATGTGTTAAGGGAATGTACATGATGATTGAAGAATGGATTCATAGTGTTCCTATAGGCATTCCATGTTATGTACAAGATCATGATTTTGATGTACCACATGAATTATCCCTCATTGTTTCAATATGATTTAAATGTTGCATGCTTGCCATTCCCTCATGTTTAAATGGTTTATGCTATCGTTATGAAAAGTATATGTTGATGGAATGCCCATGATATTAGATTATGAGATTTACGACGTGGTTATAAGCATTCTCATTCATGTTAGATATTATGATGACCATGTATTCCATGAAATTCCTCACTCATAAATTATGGATTGTAATTAATGGTCGTGTACTCAAAAAAGTCAAGTTGTGTCAGTTTTCTTCCATCAAGTCCTGGGGGTACTTGTACCCAAAAAATATAGCTATGTACCTAGATCCAAGTCATGTTTTCACAATAACCTCTGTCAATCCATGTTCCATAACACTCAGTCAGTCATGTGACTAAGGAAATATCAGTAATCTCATAAATTCAGTCAGTTATCAGATCTTAATAGTATTCCATCAGTCAATGGAACTAAGTGAACTCAACTCAGCTAGGTAGTACTATCAGTCCAGTTAATCAGTTCAGCTAATCAGTTCAGTTCAGTTGATCAGTTCAATTTCTATTTAGATGAGAGTAGGATTTAGTACCGAGTTAACCCAAGGATGGGAACACACACTATCAGATAAGGGTGTGATTCTTAGCAGTCATCCTTGCATTCCAGAACTATGTAGCAAGCATGGGTTAAGATATCAACACTGTCAGATGAGGGTTGATGAGGTGGATTAGCACTGTCAGACGAGGGCCTCACTGTTCTCTTCTGGGAATACTGTCAGATGAGGGTTACCCACAGATTGTCTTTACCAATGGCGTGGTATTGACACCCTTCCAGTCAGGGCAGCGATTCGACCCCAGCTCAGCTATATTAGCATACATGGGGCATGTCGGTTTGATAACTACTTCCCACAGTTTTAGTTACAGAATCAAAACTGTCAAATATAGTCACCTAGTCTCAGTAAAAGAACCCAGATAGTTCTTTAGATATCAGGACTGTCAGATACAGTCAACTCAGATATAGTATGGAGCTCAGATAGTTCCATCAGGACCATCAGATATGGTCACTCATATTATCAGTCATATCAGTTATCAGAACTCAATTATCATTCATGTTAGATAGCAGTAAACCATGTTATTAGTATTTAATTTTAGGACTATCAGACACAGTCAATCAGACCAGTTCTTCATAATCAGAACTGTTAGAAATAATCATCTCCTTATCAGTAACATAGTATCTGTCTCTCAATATTCAGTAATACAATATCAATAAACTCATGATTCAGATTTCAGAATCAGTAGTCAGTCTTACCATGAGTTTAATTACAATTACTTATGTATGTATGTATTCCCACGTTCATATCAGTCAGCATAGTTCATGCATATAAACCCTTTGCATTTAGCGTACCTCACTCGTATACTCAGTACATTCAGTCATACTAATGCATTTGCGCTATGGTGCTTTCTTTTTATGTTACACCATAGGTTTAGAGACACGAATCCCAGATCAGAATAGCAGTAGCAGTTCTATACACAGAGTTAGAGTGATTCCTCTTCATTCGAGGATGATATGATCTATTATTTTAGTTAGTTTTCAGTTACAGAGTTAGTTAAAGACATATTCCTTCAAATCCTTATTCAGTATAGTTAGAGGCTTTCAGACTATAGTATGTCAGATAGCTGTATCAGTTTTGGGTATTGTTATACCATTTTCAGACTTTGTTTTATCAAATGTTTTATTTAGTTTAAACCTTATAGCCTTACAGATGTCTTTCGAGGTCATGGACACCGTGTAGCATTTTGATTCAGAAAATTGAGGATTTATAAACTTGGTATCACAGCCTAAGGTTCAACAGTGTCCTAGGAAGTTTGAAAAGCCACATCTAGTAGAGTCTTGTACATGGGTGTATTGTGTACCACGCTTAGGTACAAGAGGCTATCAGATGTTTTGGGAGCAGTTTCCCTTCTTTCATGTTTTAGATTGTGCTATAGAAAGGTTTCCTAAGAAACTCATGTATTTTTAGATCATGCTCCCCTCATGTCAACTTTACCTTACTTTCAAGGTAACAAAAATAGTGAAGCTCAATGTTCTAAAGATAGGGCTTTCTCAGACTGTCCCTACAGTTAGTTATGGGATTTTCCACAGACTCAAAAAGTATCCCATTAGTTCATCATGTTCCGTAGTCGTATAGATCCTATTCATGATCATGGGAACTCCTTCTCGAACCTAGACTTAGATATACCATTAGATCCCTTCGTAGAATCCTATGATAGTATATCATTTGAAGTGATAAACATGAAACCAAGGGTTTTATCAGTAGAAGAGTTGGGATAATATTATCTGGATTGATCAGATTGTGTATTTATGGGGATAGTTGTGCTAGAATGAATCAGTAGGCTTGAACAGTGCAAGCTAGAAATTCAAGTTTCTTGACTTGAAATTAGGAATGAATGTGTGCATGTGATATTAGTAGTATATGAGGAAACAGTATAAGATGATGAGTTTAGAATAGAAAGCATGTGTTGAATAGAGTGTAAGCATGTGATTATGATTACAGTTCAATCTAGAGTTTAGCAAGTGTTTATGGACTTATGATGTTGGCTTTAATCTAAGGGGGAGATGATAGATTTATTACCCAAGTCAGGTTCTCAGATTTCAGTAGTAGTGCCAGTATGTATAGAAAAGTAGTAAGGGAAGATTCCTGACCCATCCTTTTCTCAACATTGAGTTTTGTACCTCAGTTGGCATGATGCCTATGCATGCTTCACACCTCATTTCCTTGAACACAACTTATATTTACATATTTTCCATAGAATGATGTACGATTCTAGATCCCAGCATAAGGGGCTCAGTTCTACTCCCCTCAGTAATACAAATCATGTACCTCGAGCACAGAAGCTGCAGACTCAGGTCTTATAGCCCTAAGAATGGGAATTCCAAATATTCAAAAATTATTGAAAAGCTATGGTTGATTCTTGAATTATTTCGGTTCTTAAGTTGAAACCCTAAAGGAGTTTCTAGAGGATTTTTGATGAATTATGGTGGATTTTTCTCTTCTAGCGATTAAATCCCGTGTTAGAGATGATAAGGGTTTCAAAAATAACCATTATGACATTAATGAGATGGATAGAAACTGAAAAACTTGGCTGGGTGCGATCATCAAGGCGTCGCCTTGCCTATCACAATGGACTACCCAAGGCGATGCCTTGGTTATCACCCGCGATACCTGGGGCGACGCCTTGGACATAGCCATGTGATAGCTGGGGCGACATGGGCCTATCACCCTGAGCTACTGGAATTGAAATCCAAACATGGTCTTAGGCTCTAAAAATTCTGAAACTCACCCGAGATATACTACAAACGTGCCCCATCGTAACACAATAAAATTTCAAGAAACAAAGGTTGGGAAGGTCGCGAAATAATTCAACGAAGATTAGAGAATCAAAAATAAATTAAGTGTTAGAATACCTAGAAATCTAAGTGTTTAGCTTCTTGTAACTCATTTTGAAGGCTTTAACGACTAGGAAAAATTATGGGATCTTACATACCCCACCCATGACTTGGAATTAACAGCAGTGGTGTTTGCGCTTAAAATTTGGTGGCATTATCTATAGGGGTACATGGTGATATATTTACTGACCACAAGAGTTTATAGTATGTTTTCTCATAGAAAAAATAGAATCTCAGATAGAGGCGATGGATTGATCTTCTAAAAGATTATTACATGAGCTTGCACTATCATTTAGGCAAGGTGAATGTGGTAGTTGATGCCCTCAGCAAGTTATCTATGGTTAGTCTTTCTCATGTGTTGAAAGGAAAGAGGGAGATAGTGAATTATATTCACCGACTTACCAATCTAGGATTGCGACTTTTGGATTTCGAGGATGGGGGAGTAGTTGTTCACAAGGTAGCTAAACCTTCCCTTTGTGTAGAAGTTAAAGAAAAGCAGGTTGAAGATCATATCTTGATGTAGATCAAGAAATATGTGGGTCAGTAGAAGGTAATTTATTTTGAAATTGGTGGTGATGGGATTCTGAGACACCAGGATAAATTATATGTGCGAGCTTTTGATGGTTTGTGGAAAAGAATCATTGATGAAGCTCACACGTCAAGGTATGTTGTTCACCCAGGCTTTACTAAGATGTACCATGATCTAAAATCTTTATATTGGTGGAATAATATGAAGTGTGATGTAGCCGACTTTGTTTCCAAGTGTTTGAATTGCCAACAAGTGAAATTAGAACACATAAGGCCAAGTGGTACTTCCCAGTATATATCTTTGACTTTATAAAAGTAGGAGATGATCAATATGGACTTTATTACTGGACTTCCGAGGTCCCAAAACCTATATGATTCTATTTGGGTAATTCTAGACTGGCTGACCAAGTCAGCTCACTCTCTGCCTGTAAGGACCAACAATTCAGGAGATTATTATGCTAAGCTATACATTGAGGAGATAGTCCGTTTACATGGAGTACCTGTATCCATCATATCTGTCATAGGTATGTAATTCTCTTCTCAATTTTAGAGATCTTTTCAAAGGGGTTTAGGTACCCAAGTGAACCTAAGTACTGCATTCCATCCCCAGACTGATGGTCAAGCAGAATGCACCATTCAAACCCTTGAGGATATGATGAGGTCTTGCCTAATTGACTTCAAAGGTAGTTGGGTAAATCACTTGCCATTGATAAATTTTGCATATAATAACAGTTACTATGCAAGTATTAAGATGGCTCCTTTGTGGCATTATATGGGAGAAGATATAGGTCACCGATAGGGTGATACGAAGTGGGTGAAATATGGGAAATAAAGGATGTGAAAGTCGTTTAAGAACGACTTAAAATAGCCCAGAGTCGACAGAAGTACTATGTCGATGTTAGAAGAAGGGACTTAGTATTTTAGATTGGTGATTCGGTGTTTCTAAAAATGAAAGGAGTCATGTGATTCTAGAAGAAAGGTAAACT
Organism: Capsicum annuum; assembly: GCF_002878395.1. Classification (NCBI taxonomy): domain Eukaryota; kingdom Viridiplantae; phylum Streptophyta; class Magnoliopsida; order Solanales; family Solanaceae; genus Capsicum; species Capsicum annuum. The sequence continues at coordinate 7,373 of NW_025895371.1, forward strand.
GAGTTCTCACTGTATAGAACCATATCAGATTATGAGGAGGATAGGTGCAATTGCGAATGAGTTAGTGTTGCCTATAAGTTTAGCTTCCATTCATCTGGTATTTAACATATGCATGTTAAAGAAGTGTATTGGAGACCATTCATTAGTGTTTCCTATTGAAGAAATCAAAGAGGTAGACTCCTTATCCTATGAAGAGGAGCTCGTGATAATCTTGGATTGCCAAATTAGGAAATTAAGGAGCAAAGAGATAGCTTCGATTAGAGTGTTGTGGAGAAATCAGAAAGCTGAAGAAGCTACTTGGGAATCAGAAGATGACATAAGAGATTGATACCCAAACTTATTTGGGCCGGTGAATGACGAAATGAAAGGTACAATCCTTGTATTATTCTTTGATGTCCTTAGTATGCTTGAAAATTGTGCTTGTCTGTTCTCCACGTCATCATTCGGGAATGAATGATCCCAAGGGAGGATAATGTAACGCCCCGTAAAATAATCTTACATGTGTTAGCTCCTAGTAGTGTGCTGTTAGACTTGAAAACTCAAAATTTATTCTAAGTGTCAAAGAAACTTAGTCTCATTTTAGCTCTTAATCATTGAGGATTTTATTTCTAACCTTCCCGACCTCCATTTATTGATTTTTAAGTTGTGTTATGATCGGGGAAGTCAATAGTACATCTCTAGCGAGTTTCAGGCTTTTTGGACGAGCGTAAGGGCGTGTTTGACACACCAAAATAGTAAGCCTTCGCACTGGGGAGGCGGCGCCTTGCTTACAGCCTTTCCTGAGGATGGCCAAGTCTATAGGCAAGGTGGCACCCCGGCTATCGCAGTGGACAACCAAGGCGGCTCCTTGCTTATAGCCTTGGGCCATCCTTCTATTTTCTCCAAACTTTAAAGCGTGTTTTGGGTATTTTCCAACCCCTAATCATCTTAAATACAGGATTTAATCCCAAATACACCTAATACATTCACTTCTATCAAAATTGCTCAAGAACACTCTCTAGGGTTTCAAACAAAATTCCAAATAACTCCAGATTCAACCGTGGGTTTTCGAGATTAATTGAAGAGTTGGAATCCCCAAACCGTAGGCTTTAAGAATCATTCATTAATTTCCTACTTTGATGTACACAGGGTTTTCCTAAAATCTCATGGGCATAAAAATCATGATTTTAAGAATGGGGTTTTGGATTTATGAATATTATTATGTTTTAGAAGTTTTGACGGTAACATTTTGGTCTTTAGACCCTTTCCCAAATTGATTTCAAATTGTGTATATAAATATATGTAAGCATGTGTTTTAAGGTTGATGATTGAATTGGGAGCATGGCTTATGAAAAATCCCTCTCTTGTTATGATTTTTCCTTTACTCATGATATGCTATGGATTGTTTTGAAATGTATCTTGAAAAGCATGATATGAAATGTCTTGATTCATGTTATAATTTGATTTATGGTTTGAATTCAAAAGAGAGGGTTGTGCATGTTGATAAAGGTTGAATACTCATTTAATGAAAGAGTTGCATATTTGCCAAAATACATGAACACCACATGTTTATTGAAAGGATGAGAATTTGGCATAGTTTTTGACTTATGTTCTCCGAACATGAAATCTCTTCCACTAATTGTATGCTTGGGTGTTCTGAACTATGTTTTAATGAAAGATCATGCTTGAATCATTATGGATCAGAAAACATGACTTGAAAATCTTGGTATGACGATTCCAAATCAGACAATGCCATAACAGACTCATACTAATACAAAAATCAGACTTTATCAGACTTTTATGATTTGGAAGTTCAGAATGATACATGTTCAGAAAGGATAAAAATGGGCATAAAGAGATGTTAGGTGGCTCCCCCAAGAAGGAATGAGCTCAGACAACTCATTGTCCAAAACTATGATTTTCCGATCCGGGTATATTATTATACGCTAGCCTAGTGCTCTATGGCGTATCAAACTCAGACAGTCCAACCCTTGAGGCACACTTGGGTTGGGGGCTTCCACACCGAGTCAATGGCGGATTCCATATAGCTCGTGGAATATCAGACTTGTAGAGGAGTACCATCTAACTCAGAAGTAATATAAAGATCAGAACTGCATTACATGAATGTTTATGATTATTCAAGAAATGCCCAAGAGTTTTGAACCATATTATGCATGATGTTTTGAAATCTTATCTCATCTACTTTATATTATAAATACATTACTTTGGATTTCTTCATGTACCAGTACAACTATATTGACCCCCCCTCCAAGTTATGAGGCACAGTCTACGGGACCTGATAAGCAGCAGATTTCTTCAAGCAGAAGTGTAGGATTTACTTGGTGAGCCTTCTATATTTTAGAAGGCCTATTGGTTTTCGGACATTTATCATTTGTTATGATTTTGGTCTAACGCCTCGATTTTCTGAACCAAAATGCTACATGGTCCTAGCAATCCTGAAGGACCACCAGCTAACCTATGTCTGATATCTGTACTTGTACATTACATAATATAACGTGAAAATGCAAAAAAAGATGTACTGAAAGGCCGTAAGGTTCAGCTAAATAAAACATAACATCCATGTGGGGTATCAAATACCTAAAACCCCTAAAAACAACTTCAAAGCTGAATCAATCTGAAAGCCTCTAAATACTATCTAAGTAAGGAGTTGAAGGAACATGTCTCCAACTAACTGAAAACTAAACTGAAATAGTAAATGAAGTCAAAATGTATTGTCCTCGAAGGATGAGGACTCACTGTTGGAACTCTGACTGCTGAGATATTGCTACTACTGCTGCTGATCTGGGACTCGAGTCTCTGAACCTATGGTTTAACATAAAAAAAAGCACCATAGCGCGAATGCGTCAGTACAACTGAGAGTACTGAGTATACGAGTGAGGTAGGCTAAATGCAAAGGGTTTATATGTATGAGCAATGCTAACTGACTAATATGAACATGAGAGTGCATACACACATACGTAATAACTAAGATCATAATAACGTGATAACTGAATCTGAATACCGGTATGACTGATATCATGAGGGTACTGATAAGTGTTGAGTTACCCTCGTTTGTTAGCTTACTCTCGTGGGAATGGTGGGACCCTCATCTATTAGGTTAAGCCATCGCATATCTTATCTAGGTGACTGTACTTGACAATTCTGAATCTTGAGTTATATTACTAAGACTGATACTGAAACTGTAGGAAGTAGTTACTTAACCAACATGCCCCATATATTGCTATTATAGCTTAGCTGGTGGAAGGGTGTCAATATTGCGCCACTGGTAAAGACAATTTATAGGTAACCCTCATCTGACAGTGTTCCCAAGGAGAATGGTAGGGCCCTCATTTGACAGTGCAAGTCCACCTCATCAACCCTCACCTGACAGTGTTGATGTCTCAACCTTTGCTGACTACATAGTTCTGGAACGCAAGGATGACGTCTAAGAATCACACCCTCATCTGACAGTGTGTGTTCCCATCCTTGGGTTCACTTGGTGCTAATTTCTGCTCCCATCTGAAGATACTGAACATGATTAAGTGACTGTACATGGACTGAGTTTACTGAATTTCATTGACTAATGAAATACTAGTGCTAACTGACTGAGATCATGAGATTTCTGAGATTTTCCTGAGTCACATGACTGACTGAGTTCTATAGAGTTTAGCTTGACTTAGGTTGACATGAAAACATGACATGGCTTTAGGCACAGAACTATATTTTTCGGGTACAAGTACCCCCAGCACTCGATGGAAGGAAACTGACACATATGACTGACTTAATCATAAGAGTAGAGTCCATAATTCACAGCATCATAAGTAGGGATGTCATACTAAGGATGGTTGTCAACAATGAATTACATGGAAGGGATTTCATATCACATGGAAGTACTTACACAATCTTAATATGATGTTCATTGTATAATCATACTAGCAACATATATCAATAGAATGGAAGTTCATGTGGAATTGTAAAGCCTAAGCATAGACTTGTCATTTAGGTACTATTGAGCCATAAAGCATGTATTCTATCCTACTAGGCATTTTATCAAGCATCGTGATAGCTCCGCATCGCGCCAAGGTTCCAGTTCAGAGTTGTCATTTTCTAGTGGCGTAATGCGATAGCACCGTGTCATGTTGTTGGACAAAATGGGGATTGTCATTTCCCAGTGGCACAACGCAATAAGCACCGAGTCGCGCCGAAGGTAAAAATCGAGATTTTTAGTTTCGTGATTTAATTCTAGGGACCGTTTGGTCATTTCCCCAAGCCCTAAATCCGAGCTAAACATGTAATTAACACCCTAAAAGGTCATTATATGCCCCATTACTCACAAATCCTCTTCCAAAAATTAATTATATTTCAAGAACAAAACCCTAGCCTTCAAGATTCAAGATCAAATCTCAAGAAAAAACCCAAGAAATCTCATGAATTCATCAACCCAGGTATATTAAATGTTCATCCATAGGTTTCTTTCACCCATGGAGTCCAAATATCAAATTCTAAATTCAAAGTTGGAATCTTTACAAATTTTTATAATTTTTTAATTGTGATTTTAGCCATGAATTCCTATGAATTGTAATCTTACACCATTTTTACATGCAATTGTTGTTGATATTGAATCCTACATGTTTGAACAATGTTATTCGCTGATTTTAATCATACTTAATGATGTTGATGTTGAAATCATGCTATTTCTACAATATTTAACTATTCTCATGCTTAGTTTGAACTATGAATATCAAGTGTTTGATGAAATTCCTACAAGAATTAATTTTTGATAAATGCTTTCATATTAATGAATTTTTGATAAATTCTTTCATATTATGTCCTCCAAGTTTAGTACTATTTTACTACTATTGCTATTGAGTCCTGGGGGTTATGAATACCAAAAAACATAATTGTTTACTTAGTCCTAGTATCTCTAGAATAGTTTTGAAATATGTTATTAGCATTATCATTTCAGTCAGTTACCAATATCAGTTAAACTTAGAACAGTTCAGTATTTCGAGTCAGTTCAGTTGGGAGTAGGATTTAGCACCGAACGAGTATAGGTTTTATCCCAAGGGAGAGATGGTGTGTTGAGTTGATATGTTTGATGGTGTGTGTCGTGTGTTGATGAGTTGAGACAGCAAATTCTTGCAGAAGTTCATGGTGCATGTTACTCAATTTATCAAGGGGCCACGAAGATGTACCACGATCTATGGGAAATCTATTGGTTGAGTAGGATTAAGAGGGATATTATAGAGTGTGTGGCTAAGTTCTCCACTTGTTAGAAAGTTAAGATTGAACATCAGAAGCCTAGTAGGTCTATACAGTAGTTCAGTATTCCCACTTGGAAGTGGGAGGAAGTGAACATACATTTTGTGACAGGTTTTCCTCGTACTCGTTGGCAACATGATTCAATCTGGTTCATTGTATATAGGATGACAAAATCAGCCCATTTCTTGCCAGTTCATAATTCTTATTCAGCCGAGCACTATGCCAAACTCTATTTCAGAGAGTTGGTTAGGTTGTACGGTGTTTCACTATATATTATCTAAGATAGAGGTAATCAATTTACCTCTTACTTTTGGAAGGCCTTTCAGAAGGTTCTTGGTACCTAAGTTCACCTCAATATAGTATTCCACCCTCAGACAGATGGTCAGGAAGAGAGGACCATTCATACCCTTGAGGACATGTTGAGAGCATATGTAGTTGACTTTAAAGGCAGTTGGGATGACCACTTTCCTTTGATTGAATTCGCGTATAATAATAGCTATCATTCAAGTATTCAGATGACTCTATTTAAGGCTCTATATGAAAGGATATATAGGTCTCTGATTGGTTGGTTTGAAATAGGTGAAACCACTTTAATAAGGCCTGACTTTGTGTTTGATGCTGTGGAGAAAGTACAGGTAATTACGAAAAAGCTTAAGGCAGCCCAGAGCTGACAGAAGTCTTATGTAGAAGTGAAGAGAAAGGATCTTGAGTTTAAGGTTGGTGAATTCGTATATCTAGAGATCTCTCCCATGAAGGGAGTGAAGAGGTTTGGTAAGAAGGGGAAGCTTAGTCCCCGATATATTAGCCCTTACAGAATTTTAAGCCTTTTCGGAAAGGTGGCTTATGTTCTTGAGTTGCCTACAAACTTAACATCAGTGCACCCAGTATTTCATATCTCCTTGCTGAAGAAGTGTATTGGTGATCCAGCTGTAGTTGTTCCATTAGAAAGCGTAGATGTTCAGAACAACCTTTCTTATGAAGAAATTCTAGTTGTGATCCTTGATCGACAAATTCATAGACTAAGGAACAAAGAAGTTACCATAGTCAAAGTTCTTTGGTAAAATCAGTCCGTTGAGGGAGTCACTTGGGAAGAAAAAGTAGATATCCAAACAAAGTACCCTCATCTTTTCTTCGAAAAATTAGACACAACTTAAGGTAACAATCTTCTTAGAATTTTTATCTTCCATGCCCAGTTTTAGTTGCATATCATTCTCATGTCAGTCATGCATTCACAAAACCAGCTCATTCATGTATCTTGTGTTAGACTCAGTCATGTAACTCCAGTTCCTCAGTACTTTCAATTTAGCCAGTCTCATTTGAGGATGAATGTTCCTAAGGGGGAGATATTGTAATACCCCAAAAATCTAAACCAATGTTAGAGCCATGTTTCAAGCTCATATATAGTACAACATAGTTCTTTGAAAGTTTTATGAGTTAGTTTAATGTACTTTAAGCCCTCAAAATAACTCCCAGCTCTTAGATGAATAAAAATATTCCTTATCAATTGAGTTTTCAGGAAGTATGTTGAAATAGTAAACTTCAAATGAGAATATCTTTTGGTCTACTTAGAATTTTCCATCTCAAGACCAACCAAATGATTATGAATCGAATTATCTTTCCAACGACACCAATTTTGCCTAAATCCAATGCTCGGGTGAGAAGTTATGTCAATTTTAGTAAAAAAAAAGTAGCCCAACACGATAGGGCCACATCATGGACATGACCAAAATCACGTTCGTCCTTTTCCAATGACCCCCGTGATAATGCATGTTGCACCAACCAAGGGTCATTTTCACGTTCAGTGAGGCACCATGATGGCACTGCATTGCGCTAAGGTTCAAGTTCGGAGTTATCATTTTCAGTGGTGCAACGCGATAGCACCGCACCATACCATTGGACAAAAGGGGATCATTATTTTTCAGTGGCATGATGCGATAATCACCGCATCACCCCGAAGGTCAAAATTAGGATTTCCAATTTCGTGATTTAAATTCCGGGGATCATTTTTTATTTCCCAAAGCTACAAATCCACCTAAATACGTAATTAACACCCTAATGGGAGATTATGTGCCCCATTACTCACAAATCCTCTTCACAAAATTAATTGTCTTTCAAGAACAAAACCCTAGCCTTCAAGGTGTAAGATAAAACTCAAGAAAAAACCCAAGAACTCTCACAAATTTTTCAACCGAGATATTTTAAGTGTTCATCTATGGTTTCCTTTCACCCATGGAGTCCAAATATTCAATTCTAAATTTAAAGTTGGAATCTTTACAAGTTATCATGATTTTTTAATTGTGATTTTTACCATGAACTCCCATGAATTGTAATTCTACACCATGTTTACATGTAATTGTTATTGATATTGAACCCCACACATTTGAACAATGCTATTCGCTAATTTAAATCATACTTAATGATGTTGATGTTGAAATCATGCTATTTCTACAATCTTTAAACTATTCCCATGCTTAGTTTGAACTATGAAAATCAATTTTTTGATGAAATGCCTACAAGAAATTTTTTTTGATAAATTCTTTCATATTATGTCCTCCAAGTTTAGTACTATTTTACTACAATTACTATCGATTCCTAGGTGTTATGAATACCAAAAATCATAGCAGTTTACTGTAACACCCCGATTCGCTAAACCGGAATGCTACACGGTGCTCATGACCCCGACGGACCACAAGATAACCCATGACTGATGTCTATACCTATGTACTGCAAATCATGATATAATAATGCGGAATACATAAAACTGTAAGGCCATAAGGTTCAACTATATAAAATCATGTGGGTGAAAATACACAAAACAACTTAATTTGAAAGCTAAGTCTGAACGTAAATCTGAACATAAATTTAAAAGCCTCTAAACTATCTGAATAAGGAGTTGAAGGAACATTTCTCCAAGTAACTCCGTAAAACCGAACTGCAGAAATAAATAAATGTATCAAATCATATTGTCCTTGAATCAATAAGGACTCACTGTGTCTCTGCGACTGGAATGCTACCGCTACTGCTGGACTGGAGCTCATGTCTCGGAACCTATGGTGTAACATGAAAAGAAAGCACCATAGTGCAAATGCCTCAGTATAACTGGAGTTCTGAGTATACAAGGAAGGTAGGCAAAACATAAAGGGTTTCATGCATGAACAACACTGACTGACTAATATGAACGTAGGAGTGCAAACACACATATATAAAAACTAGGACCGTGAATACGTGATAGTATGACCTATAAGCTAATACATGGTTTACTGATAACTATCATGACTGATACTGAAACTGAGAACATGGACGATTGTATCTGATAGTCCAGTATATACTAAAATCTGAAGAACGCCCTGAGTTCTTTTATTGAGACTGATACTGAAATTGTGGGAAGTAGTGTTTAACTGACATGCCCCATGTATGCCGTTATGGCTAAGCTGGGGTCTAATCTCAGCCCCGACTGGAGCGGTGTCAATACCATGCCACGGGTAAGGACAGCCTGTGAGTGACTTATCTGGTAGGTACTCAATGAGAACGGTGGAAACCCTAAACTAACGGGTTAAGCCACCTTATCAACCCTAATCTAACCGGTTAAGATGTCTTAACCAACACTGGCTATGTAGTTCTGGAACACAAGGATGACTACTAAGAATCACACCCTGAACTGGCGGGTGAGTTCCCATCCTTGGGTTCACTCGGGGCTAACCTCTACTCTCATCTGGAGGGACTGGACATGAATAACTGAATATACATGACTTAATCTTACTGAATTCCATTGATTGGCAGAATGTTATTGATATCAGACAACTGACTGAGGTCATGAGGTTTTCCTAAGTCACATGACTAACTGAAGTCTATGGAATCAAAGCTTGATTTCGGATATCGTGAAACATGACATGGCTCTAGGCACACAGCTATAGTTTTTGGGTACAAGTACCCCTAGGACTCGATAGGAGGAAACTGACACACATAACATGACTTGATCACAAGATTTGAGTCCACAATTCACAAAATCATAAGTAAGGCTTTCATAATAAGAATGATTCTCAACAAATATCACATGATCGGGAATGCACACAACATGTATATACTTGCATGGCTTCAATAACATGGTCATTTCATATTGCGACAATTTCATGAGAATCTCGTACAACTTCTTCAACTCAAGACAATAGCACGGGGGTCACGTTGAACATATACTTAGAACATGGAATAGTCATTTAGGACTTATTATGTCATAAAACCATGATTTCTATTCCCTTAGGTATTTTCACAAACACCTTACATGCACATCTTAGGCATAGGTAGATTCATCAATATTACAAATATTCAACCACCAATTTCACATATTTATACGTTAAATACCACCATATCCTCACAATAAACATACAAAGATCCCATCTTAGGCATCATCAAACTCCAACCACATGAACATCAACCACCAACAACATAAACATCATGATACAAAATTTAGAAGATGGTTCTTGAGATATGGACGAAAGGCGTCTATGAATCAACTCACGCATACCTTAGAAGGAAGATTCTTGATGATTGACGGAGGAATATCCTTGAAATCGAATCTTCAGGCTTAATTATGAAACCCTAGTTGTTTTTCTCTTTTAGTGCTCTTGGATGATGAGCTTTGAGATGATAATAGAGTTGTAATATGTTTAGAAGCTATATATTTTGTAGGTTTAAGTTTAGGGATGTGTAAGGAGTGTTAAAAGACTTAATTACCCTTAAAATAACTCAAAACAGAGTATTTTTGGCACTTGGAACTGACTTAGGCGGCGCCCAAGTGATTGCCTAAACTAGGTTGGACGGCGCCTAACCAATCGCCTATGTTTGGTTGTGTGGCGCTTAACCAATCGCCTATCCTTACTATCTGTCATGAAAATGGGCTTAACTTTTTGCTCGGGTATTGGATTAAGGCGAAATTGGTATCGTTGGAAAGCTAATTCGATTCTCTACATTTTGGTGGGTCTAAATCAGCTAATATATCACATTAAAATCAAGTTATACTCGTTCAAATATGACCCTTGTACAATCGAACACTAAAACTTGATGGATTCAAACCCTCTTAGCTTGTGTTACCTTAAGTGACTCATATGAACATGCTTAATGCATCATAATCTATCCTACCACTAGGATATTCATTTTAAGTCATGTACTCAAGTATGAATCACAGGATAGGAGATTTCATACGTAGGAATACTTATTGACTTCCTAGCTTAGAAACATGTGGGGTATTACAATATCTCCCCCTTGGGAACATTCGTCCTCAAATGAGAATTTATTGAGAAGGGATACAAGACAATAGAAGCTGAACTAAACATGAAGAACTAAAACTTGATCTCATGGCTGACATGATAAACATACTGAACTCGTGCATATCTGATGCATAGAAAACTGACACATGAATGCATGATTGAGTATGAAATGATTAATAGGTACCAAGTTTATACTGAAAACATGAACGTGAAACTGAATAAGATTAAGGAGAACTATTATCTTGAGCTTGATCTAAATTGGTGGGGAAGAGGTGAGGATACTTGGTACGCATATCTGCTTCTACTTCCCAAGTAGCTCCCTCATGAGACTGATTTCACCGAAGAACCATAACTAGAGGGACTTCTTTCTTCCTTAATCTACGAGTCTGATAATCTAAGATTTCGACTGGAATCTCTTCATAAGAGAGGCTGTTCTAAATGTCGATGCTCTGAATAGGGACAAAAACTGCTGGGTCACCTATGAACTTCTTTAGCAAAGAGACATGGAAAACTGGATAGACTGAGGCTAGATCTGAAGGTAACTCAAGATCATAAGCTACCTTGCCAAAGCGACAAAGAATTCTGAAGGGACCGATATACCGGGGATTGAGTTTCCCTTTCTTGTCGAACCTCTTCACTCCCTTCATGGGAGAGATCTTAAGATAGACATAGTCATTGACCTCAAACTCGAGATCCTTTCTACGAACATCTGCATAGGACTTCTGTCAGATCTGAGCAGTCCGGAGTCTCTCTCTAATCAACTGAACTGTCTCTAAGGCGTCGAATACTAAGTCAGGACCTATGATTGATGCGTTACTAACTTCGAACCAACCAATCGTAGATCTACATCTTCTACTATAGAGAGCTTCGAATGGAGCCATCTGAATACTAGAATAATAGCTATTGTTGTATGCAAACTTAATTAAAGGAAAGTGGTCGTCCCAACTTTCCTTGAAGTCAATTGCATACGCCCTTAGCATATCTTTGAGATTCTAAATGGTCGTCTCTGCTTGACCATCTATCTGAGGATGAAATGTTGTGCTAAAATGGACTTGGGTACCGAGACCTTTTTGGAATGCTTTCTAAAAGTGGGAAGTGAATTGGGTACCTCTGTCTGAGATGATAGATAGTGGAATACCGTGTAACTTGACTAACTCCCTGATATAGAGTTCGGCATAATCCTCGGCGAAATAAGAAGTATGAACAGGAAGGAAATGAGCTGACTTGGTCATTCTATCTATAATGACCCAGACTGAATCATGCTGATGACGAGTTCTAGGTAAACCCGTCACGAAGTCCATGTTAACTTCTTCGTACTTCAAACTAGGAATGGTGAACTCTTTCATGGAACCACTAGTTTTTTGATACTCTATCTTAACCTGCTGACATGTAGAGCACTTAGCCACAAACTCTACAACATCTCTCTTCATCCCACTCCACCAATAGATCTCCCACATGTCACGGTACATCTTAGTAGCCCCTGGATGAATAAAATATCATGCACCATGCGCTTCTGTAAGAATTCGCTGCCTCAATTCATCTACACTTGGAACACATAGACAACCCTGACAACAAAGAACACCATCTCTCCTTTGGGAGAAAACCTCAACTTTCTAATTCTTAAATGACTCTTTGAGCTTAAAAAGGCTAGGATCCCTATCTTTTTTCTCTTTCACCTCGGAAACTAGAGATGACTCTGAACTACTATGAATACATACACCACCCTTTGAAGAATCGACTAAGAGAACGCCTATTCTGGTAAGCTGATGGATATCCTGAGCCATCTTTTTCTTACTATCCTCAACGTGAGAAATACTACCCATGGAGAGTCGAATGAGAGCATTGGCCACAGGATTGGCCTTTCCCGAATGATAAAGAAACTCATATCGTAATCCTTTAAAAGCTCTAACCACCTTCTTGGCAAAGATTGAGATCTTTCTAAGAAAAGACATACTGGAGGCTTTTATAGTCTGTGAAGAAATCTACATGGAACTCTATAGAGATAATGCCTCTAAATCTTCAAGGCAAAAACTACCGCTTCTAACTCAAGATCATAAGTAGGATAATTATTCATATGTGGCTATAACTGTCTGGAGGCGTAGGCTATGGCCTTACCATGCTGCATGAGGACACAACCTAAACCCACTCTAGATGCATCACAATAGACTACAAACCATCTGAACCATCTAGCATAGCTAGAACTGGAGCTGAGGTGTGTCGACTCTTTAACTCTTGGAAGCTCTTCTCGCATGAATCTCACAACTGAAACTTAATTTTCTTTCTGAGTCAATCTAGACATGGCAGATGCAATAGAAGAAAATCCCTCAACAAACCATCTATAATAGCCATCCAAACCCAAGAAACTCCTAATATCTGATGGAGATACGGGTCTAGGCCAGTTTCTTATAGCCTCAGTTTTCTGACGATCTACTTTAATGCCATCACTGGAAATAGTATGATCAAGGAATGCTACTGATCTTAGCCAAAATTTGCACATTCTGAACTTAGCGAATAACTTGTAATCCGTGAGAGTCTGAAGAACAATCCTGAGATGGTCTGCATAATCACACTCTGTGTGAGAATAGACCAAAATATCATCTATAAAGACTATGACAAACATATCCAAGTACTTCTTGAACACACGGTTCATCAAATCCATAAAACATGCTGGGGCATTGGTAAGACCACATGGCATGACCAAAAATTCGAAGTGACCATACTGAGTATGGAAAGCTGTCTTCGGAATGTTACTTCTCTAACTCTGAGCTGATGATAGCCTGATCTGAGTTCTATCTTGGAGAAGTAACTGGCACCCTAAAGTTGGTGGAATAGATCATCAATCCTGGGAAGAGGATATCTATTCTTGACCGTGAACTTGTTCAGCTGATGGTAATCAATACACATCCTGAGAGAACCGTCTTTCTTGTGCACGAATAACACTGGCGCAGCCCATGGGGAAATGTTGCGTCTGATGAATCCCTTATCTAAGAGATCCTTCAACTGATCTTTCAGTTCCTTGAGTTCTGCTGGTGCTATTTAGTATGGCAGAATAGAAATAGGTTGAGTATTCAGAAGAAGGTCTATGCCAAAGTCTATTTTCCTTTTAGGAGAAATGCCTGGAAGATCTTTGGGAAAGACATCTGAGTATTCATTAACAACAGGGACTATTTCGAGGCTGGGAGATTCAGAACTGGAATCTTTAACATGCATGAGATGATATACACACCCCTTGGAAATTATTTTCCATGCTCGAAGGTAGGAAACAAGTTGACCCCTGAATGCTAAAATGCTACCCTTCCACTCTAGGGCGGGCTCATTTGGGAACTGAAACTTAACTATCCTATTTCTGCAGTTGACTATGGTATACCAGGAATAAAGCCAATCTATGCCAAGAATGACATCAAAATCATTCATCTCTAACTCCACTAAATCTGCTGACGTAGATTTTTGAGATATCATAACCGAGTGATTCCTGTATACCTGTCGGGCTATGATGGTTTTACCCAACGGAGTAGAGACTGAGAAGGGCTCTACTAGGACTTTGGGACTGATTTCGAAATTGCCTGCTATGTATGGAGTAACAAAAGACAAAGATGCACCTGGATCTAGCAAAGCATAAACATGAACATGGAAAATCTATAACGTACCAGTAACGACATCAGGAGAATTTTCCTGATCCTATCGGGACTGAAGAGCATAGATTCTATTAGGGCGTTGCCCACTAGTAGCACTGGAAATGACACCCTGCTAGTTTGGGCTACTGGACTGAGCTGTAGAATGATTTTGCTGACCCTGAAGACTTGACTGCAGACCCACCCTAATCTTGTGGCCTGGCTTGGCAGAACAAAAACAAAAATCACTAGTGACTTTGCAAATGCCCTTGTGGTTCTTAACACAAGTCTGACAAAGGGGATGCATTCAGGCACTGCTAACACTGCCCTGAGATTTAGAGCCTGGCGCTTTTTCTCTATTGCCTTCTCTAAACTTCGGCACTAGAGCGCTGGCAGAGGAAGGATTTGGAACGGCTGACTTGGAGTAAAACTGTGAACGATTTCCTCCATCTGACTTGGGGTGAGCAAAGTTGAAGTTACCTGAACTTGCTCTCTTGTTCTGCCTCTTCCTTGTCTTAAAATTTTGCTCTTCTACTTGCTGGGCATGGGTCATGTGTCTGGCTAAGGTCATATCACCAATCAGCATCGCAGACCTACACTCATTTACCACGCTATCTTTGACCCCTGACACAAACTAGCTTATCTTAGCTCTATTGTCTGCAACCACATGAGGGACATACCTTTCTAGCCGAGTAAATCAAAGAAAATACTCCCTAACTATCATATTCCCTTGCCTGAGGTTGATGAACGAAAGAACTTTGGCTTCTCTCAGCTTTTGGGGAAATAATCTATCAAAGAAGGCCGTGAAAAATTCCTCCCACTCGATAGGGCCTGTATCATCTAACCTCTCAGACTTCCACTGTTTGTACCAATCATGTGCAACATCCTATAACTGGTAGGCGTCTAACTCAGCACTCTCAATAGAAGTAACACCCATAATGTAAATGGCCTTTTGGACTTGGTCAATGAACTCCTGAGGGTCCTCATCTAACTTAGACCCATGGAAATAAGGAGGGTTAATCCGGGTGGAGTCCCGAACCCTAGGTTCCTTGGCATTGGCCACTGGATTGGCTGGAATGACTGGTGGCCATTCATTCTGTGAAGCCATGGACTGAGCAAGTGCAGTAAATGTGGCTCTAAACTCTGCATGGGAAACATGTTCGCCCAAAGGATCTTCGAGCTGAGGAGCTAGCTGGTCTCTTCTCTTTGTGGCCATGGTCTAGAATTAGAGAAGAATGGATTAGAATGAGAGTTTAACTTATGATTATGCTCACTATCATGACATGAATAATGAAGAAAGGGGACTGTTCCTAAAACATCTTATAGCCTCCCGCACATAAATGTGGCGCGCAACACACCCATGTACAAGAGTCTACTAGATGCGGCTTTTAGACTTTGGCTTTGATACCAAGTTGGTAACACCCTGATTCGCTGAACCAGAATGCTACATGGTACTCATGACCCCGAGGGACCATAAGCTAACCCATGACTTATATTTGTACCTGTATACTGCAAATCATGATATAATAATGCGGAATACATAAAACTGTAAGGCCATAAGGTTCAACTGAATAAAATTATGTGGGTGAAAATACCCAAAACAACTCAATCTGAAAGCTAAGTCTGAACGTAAATCTGAATGTAAATCTAAAAGCCTCTAAACTATCTAAATAAGGAGTTGAAGGAACATGTCCCCAACTAACTCCATAAAATTGAACTGAAGAAATAAATAAATGTGTCAAATTATATTGTCCTCAAATCAATGAGGACTCACTGTGTCTCTGCGACTGGAATACTACCGTTACTGCTGAGCTGGAGCTCATGTCTCAGAACCTATGGTGTAACATGAAAAGAAAGCACCATAGCGCAAATGCGTCAGTACAACTCAAGTATTGAGTATATGAGGAAGGTAGGCTGAACATAAAGGGTTTCATGCATGAATAACACTGACTGACTAATATGAACATGGTAGTGCAAATACACATATATATAAACTGGGACTGTGAATACGTGATAGCATGACCTATAAGCTAATACATTGTTTACTGATAACTTTCATGACTGATATTGAAACTGAGAACATGGACGACTGTATCTGACAGTCCTGTATTTACTAAAATCTGAAACACCCCTTGAGATCTTTTATTGAGACTGATACTAAAACTGTGGGAAGTAGTGTTTAACCGACATGCACCATGTATGCCATCTAAATACTAGAATGATAGCTATTGTTGTATGCAAACTCAATTAAAGGAAAGTGGTCGTCCCAACTTTCCTTGAAGTCAATTGCAT
>NW_025895372.1:0-1013 GCF_002878395.1 Capsicum annuum
TAAAGTGTCTCTCTCTGCTATTGATTCGTGCTCTCCTCTTTCAGAAATATGCCTTCACATCGAGCGAGAAGAAATAATGATGGTCTGGGAATTCTGTGTCACCCAAGAGTCATTCTATCTCTTACCTCAAAGCTAGAAAGCTTATTTCCAAGGGGTGTATTTACCATTTGGTTAGATTCAAAGACACTAAGTCTGAGACTCCAACTCTCGAGTCTGTTAATGTCATCAATGAGTTTCCTGATGTCTTTTCGGATGATCTCCCAGGGATACCTCCTGATAGAGAGATAGTGTAATACCCTGCATGTTTCTAAGCTAGGAAGTGAATAAGTATTCCTATGTATGAAACCTCCTATCCTATGATTCAAACTTGAGTACATGACTTACAATGAATATTCTAGTGATAGGATAGCTTATGATGCATTAAGCATGTTCATATGATTCACTTAAGGTAATACAAGCTAAGAGTTTTTGAATCCATCAAGTTTTAGTGTTTGATTTTGCAAGGGTCATCTTTGAATGAGTATAAATTAATGTTAATATGGTATTTTGTCTGATTTAGACCTACCAAATTGTAGAGAATCGAATTAGCTTTCCAACGATACCAGTTTCGCCTTAATCCAATACCCGAGCAAAAATTTAGGCCCATTTTCGTGAGAGACAGTAAGGATAGGCGATTGGTTAGGCGCCGCCCAACCCAAACATAGGTGATTGGTTAGGCGCCGCCCAACCTCGCTTAGGCAATCACTTGGGCGCCGCCTAAGTCAGTTCCAGGTGCCCAAAACACTCCGTTTTGAGTTATTTTAAGGGTAATTAAGTCTTTTAACACTCCTTACACGTCCCTAAACATAACCCTACGAAATATATAGCTTCTAAACATATTAGAACCCTATTATCATCTCAAATCTCATCATCCAAGAGCACTAAAAGAGAAAAACAACTAGGGTTGCGTAACTAAGCTTGAAGATCCGATTTCAAGGAAATTCGTCCGTCAATCATCAAGAATCTTTCTTCTA
>NW_025895373.1:0-1136 GCF_002878395.1 Capsicum annuum
AAAGTTTATATTTGTATTGATCAAGTCCAGAGAAGTTCTATGTTTTCACTGATGTTATATAGATTTAAGCATTTTATTCAGTTGCTTATGAGTTATTCCAGTAGGAGGGTTAGCTTGGGGTCACTTGTGCCCCTAAGCACCATGTGATGTCTCGGGATCCAATTTCAGGGTGTTACAGTGATCCCTCATATAGCAGGTACTCAAATGAGAAACGGTGGGAACCCTCATATAACAGGTTAAGCCACCTCATCTACCCTTATATAACAGGTATGATGTCTCAACCTACGCTGGCTACGTATTTCTGAAATTCAAAGATTGCTTTTCAGAGTCACACCCTCTAATAACAGGTGAGTTCCCATCCTTGGGTTCACTCGGTGCTAATTTCTACTCCCATCTGAATAGACATTAAACATGATTGACTAAACTAAACTGGATTGAGTTCATGAAGTTCCGTTAACTAATAGAATACTACTAATATTAATAAATTATTGAGTTATCTGAGATTTCTGAGATTACTGAGTTTTCCTGATAGACTGAATTCTAGGGATCATGGATTGACTGAGAGTAACTTGAAAACATAACACTTGCTCTAGGCACACAGCTATATTTTTCTAGTACAAGTACCCCCAAGACTCGATGGAAGGAAACTGAAAAGACATGACATTCTTGAGCATATGACCAACATCAACAATTCATTATACTATAAATTGGGGAATTTCATGAAGTACATTGTTATCATGATCTTGTACATAGATAGAAAGATATTTAATCATGTCATAATTTTATATTCTAATACCATGAGCATTTCAACAAACATCTACAATGCACAATAATAGCATGGAGGTTATTTGAACATAAGGGTAAGACACACTTTTGATCATTTGGGACACAATTGAGCTATAAGGAATAATTTCTATCCTCTTAGGCATTTTATCAAACACCTTACATGCATACTTAGGGTATAGGTGAATTCATCAAATTTCATATCATAAACACATCAATTCATGGATTTTAACTTGCATGCTAACGTAGTCTCATAAAAATCACATAAAGATTCCAACTTGGGAAATCATACAACAAGACAAACATGGTTACAAACAACCCACAACATAAATATCATGATTTATAATTTAAAA
>NW_025895374.1:0-1418 GCF_002878395.1 Capsicum annuum
TAGGTATTTTCACAAACACCTTACATGCACATCTTAGGCATAGGTGGATTCATCAAGATTACAAATATTCAACCACCAATTTTACATATTTATACGTTAAATACCACCATATCCTCACAATAAACATACAAAGATCCCATCTTAGGCATCATCAAACTCCAACCACATGAAAATCAACCACCAACAACATAAACATCATGATACAAAATTTAAAAGATGGTTCTTGAGATGCATAGACGAAAGGAGTCCATGAATCAACTCACGTATACCTTAGAAGGAAGATTCTTGATGATTGACGGAGGAATTTCCTTGAAATTGGATCTTCAAGCTTAGTTATGCAACCCTAGTTGTTTTTCTCTTTTAGTTCTCTTGGATGATGAGCTTTGAGATGATAATAGGGTTGTAATATGTTTAGAAGCTATATATTTCATAGGGTTAAGTTTAGGGACGTGTAAGGAGTGTTGAAAGACTTAATTACCCTTAAAATAACTCAAAAACGGAGTGTTTTTGGCACCTGGAACTGACTTAGGTGGCGCCCAAGTAATTTCCTAAGATAGGTTGGGCGGCACCTAACCAATCGCCTATGTTTGGTTGGGCGGCGCCTAACCAATCGCCTATCCTTATTGTCTCTCTCAAAAATAGGCATAACTTTTCGCTCGGGTATTGGATTAAGGCGAAATTAGTATTGTTCGAAAGCTAATTTGATTTTCTACAATTTGGTGGGTCTAAATCAGCCAAAATACCACATTAACATTGAGTTATACTAGTTCAAAGATGACCCTTGAACAATCAATCACTAAAACTTGATAGATTCAAAAACTCTTAGCTTGTATTACCTTAAGTGACTCATATGAACATGCTTAATGCATCATAAGCTGTCCTATCACTAGGATATTCATTCTAAGTAATGTACTCAAGTATAAATCACAGGATTGGAGATTTCATACGTAGGAATAATTATTCACTTCCTAGCTTAGAAACTACGGGGTATTACAATATCTCCCCCTTGGGAACATTCGTCCTTGAATGAGAATATACTGAGGAGGGATACAAGACAATAGAACTTGAACTGAACATGAAGAATTGAAACTTGATCTCATGACTAACATGCTAAACATACTGAACTCGTGCACATCTGATCCATGGACAACTGACACATGAGTGCATGACTGATTTTCAAACGATTAATAGGTACCAAGTTTATACTAGAAACATAAACGTGAAACTAAATAAGATTAAGGAGAACTGTTACCTTGATCTTGATCTAAATTGGTGGGGAAGAGGTGAGGATACTTGGTATGCATATCTGCTTCTTCTTCCCAAGTAGCTCCCTCATGAGACTAATTTCTCCAAAGAACCTTGACTAGAGGGACTTCTTTGTTCCTCAATCTATGAGTCTGATAATCTAAGATTTCAAC
>NW_025895375.1:0-1114 GCF_002878395.1 Capsicum annuum
AATTCTTGGTAGGTTGGGTCATATATTATTATTAGATTTTATTTCTTTATTTTTACTAGGTATTTTGCTATATAATTTTCTTCTTGTCCTATATTTAGGTGTATTAAATATTCTTTTTCATTTATTGTTCCCGTTATATAATATTGAGTTAAATTAACTGTTCAAGTTATTTCATAATTTGTTCTTTTAGATGATCCTGATGATTCTGGTTTTTCAAAAGCTATTCTTTTCATTGTACTTATTCTATCATTTATTATTTCTATATCTTCTTCTATATCTATGTTTTTATAACTATAATCATTGTTATCAATTGTTTTTACAAATTGTTCAAAAGGACTTTCTATTTGTATTTTATTAATTTTATTTTTTCCGTTATTTTTTGTTTTGTTGTTAATACATATAGATTTTTACATCTTGCTGTAAATATTTAATTCCTGGGGTTAGTTCTATTCCTGATATTTTTCAATATAATACTAATAATTTATCTATGTTTTTATCTGTTTCATTTTCCAAAATTTCATATATACTATCTTCACTTTCCAATTCGTAATCTATATAATCTATTTGCATATATTCTGTATTTTCTATCTTTATTTCTAATTTTTGTTTCTTTTTTGGGTCTTTTAGGCATTTTACAAGCTCTAGCTAAATGTCCTAGTTTTCCACAATTATAACAAGTACATTCTTTTATAGATTTCTTTTTCCTATATGGTCTTTTATATTTAAAATTTTTTGCATATATCTTTTTCTTGGTTTCTTATACTTATATTTTGACCTTCTATACTTCTTATATTTCTTATGTCTTTTTCTTTTCTTATAATATTTTTCTTCACATCCAAATTGAGGTGCTATTTTATCCTTGCAACATGCTAAATTCCTTATTAATGTTTTTTCCATTTTTATTTCTTCTCTGTATTTTTCACATAGATTTCTATACCATTGTTTTAGAAATTTTATTCTTGCTCCTAGGATATTTACTATTTTTGCTTCATTCCAATTCTTTATTATTTTTAAACTAAATGGTTCAGGTAATTTACTAAAATATAATTTTCTTACTTCTTTACTTTCTTTGGTATTGTATGCTCCCTTATAGTAGCATTCTTTATATGCACAC
>NW_025895376.1:0-1152 GCF_002878395.1 Capsicum annuum
TATATAAGAATAATCTAGTATATAGTAATCTAAAATGATCATATTTTGTTATGTGTATGATTGAAGAGAATATTTTGAAAAAGCATCATATGAAAAATGAATATTTATTTATCTGACGAAATGGTAGATAAATTTAAAGTACTTGTTTTGTATGTACTTAAGGATATAGAAATTGTAGATATAAGAAAAATCATATTGGAAAAAATATTTGATAAATATTTTATGACTAGAATAAATTACATACCTCATCTACCTAACTAACTCTTATAAATACTTATATACCAAACCTACACATCAACCATGATAAATTACGTATATTTAGAATATTGGAAAATGGATATGAAAAATATACAATTAATAGAAAAAATAATGAAAACAAATTTAGAATAATATATGAGAACCAAAGATATAAAATATATAGAATACGTTAATGAAAATATAGAGGAATTAGTAAGATTAAAACAAACAACTAAAGAATATTATGAAAAAGCATTTAATTAACCCACCTAAATGACAGATAATTTTGAAGTACTAGTTTTCTATATACTTAGAGATATAGAAATTATAGACGTAAGAAAAATAATATGAGAAAAAATATTTAACATTGAAGATGAAGAGTTAGATTTAAATCTGATAGAAGACGAGTTAGGAGAAATATACTTAAGTAATGACAATCACTATTACTACCTAGATAATTATTCAGATGGATATTATACAAATTAAAAAATGCTAGAATATATTCAAAGAGTTAGAGAAAAACAAAGTTGGTTATACGAAGAAATTAATTATAGATACCAACTTAGAAAAGGAAGAGAACAATTAAAAGAAAGATTAATTTGGATAAATAAAACCATAAAACAACTAGAATTAAAAGACGGTTTAGAATATGATTTAGACATACAATTATTCATAGACGAAAAAGACAGGATAATTAACGAAATAGATAACCTAAAATTTAATATCAGATATAGTACAATTAGAATAAATTATTACAAAGAAATTTGCATTATCACAACTACTTTAGGACAAAATAATAGACTATGAGTATTTAAAATATTGGAGACAAGATATGGAAGAAATAAGATTAACAGAAATACTTATAAAAGAGAATTTAATTGAATATTTTAGAACAAAAGATATAGAATATTTAGA
>NW_025895377.1:0-1246 GCF_002878395.1 Capsicum annuum
GGAGGAAATAATGATATCCCAGAAGTTCAGCTAGAATAGAAGAAAAATCAACCAAGTAGATAAGAACGCCAGCTGAAAGATACAAGATAAGAAGCAATAATGGAGATATGGAAAAGCAGCAGATACGAAAACGAGAAGATATCAACGGAGTAATAATAGAAGACAAGCTATTAAATTGTGAAAGCAACATGTAAACTTTCACAATTTATTTTACGTAAAGTATTGAAAATTTTTGTATAGGCTAAACTTTTAGGTTTTAGACTTTTTACACTTTTTAGACTTTTTGACTATTATTAGTCTAGGCATTAATAATTTTTGTCTTATTAGGAGACTTTTTGTAAAGTAGACTAATTTTAAAAACGTGAATACTCTTGTAAAGATTCATTCAGTCTATAAATAAGAGGAACCGAAGGCATTGCAGAGTAAGTCTTCATGTGTTAAAGCAAAAACTCTCTCCTGTCCACAATAAATATTTTTCTCAGTTATTAAAAAATAGATTTATTTCACTGAAAAAAGCTATGGAGGAACAAACCATAGAAATATCAAACCTACCCGAACAGGTATATTTATTTCTGATTATGAATAGCTAAATTCATAATTCCCAACAACCATGGTATGATAAAATAAATTTATGTTAGTTACTTTGTAGTAGAATTATTCGAAGAATAATATGTTAAGAAGTTTGTTAGCAAAGTGAAAACGGAGAAAAATTTCTAAGAACTATGACATCTTAAAGGTGAAACCAATGAGGCAAGAAGCCGTGGTAGGGAGCAACCAGAGTAGAGGTGTTGTTTAAGGGAAAAATATCCAGATTAACATGCTAATAGTGATCGAAGAACATGTTATTTAAGAATAATCTAGTATATAGTAATCTAAGATGACCATATTTTGTTATGTACATGATTGAAGGGAATATTTTGAAAATAACAATTTTATGAAAATGAATGATTATTTATCTGATGTAATGGTAGATAAATTTAAAATACTTATTTTGTATGCACTTAAGGATATAAAAGTAATAGATATATGAAAAATCATATCAGAAAAAGCATTTGGTAAATATTATATGACTAAAATAAATTACATACCATACCTACCTAACTACTCTTACAAATACTTACCATGATAAATTACATATATCTAGAATTTTTAGAAAAAGATATGAGAAACATACAGTTAATAGAAAAACAGATGAAAGTAAATTTAGACAAATAAATGGAAACTAAAGATATAAAATATATAGAAT